>NW_008824933.1:199025-200818 GCF_000699105.1 Pygoscelis adeliae | reverse complement strand
TTCCACATGGACTTCAGTAAGGCTTTTGAAACTGTCTCTCAAGATCCTCATAGACAAGATGTTGATGTACGGGCTGGATGAGGAGACAGTGAGGTGGACTGGAAACTGGCTGAATGGTCGCACTCAGAGGGTGGTGATGAGTGGCATGAAGTCTAGTTGGAGGCCAGTAACTGACAGTGCAGCCCAGAAGTCAATACTGAGTCCAATCCTGTTCAACATCTTCCTTAGCGATCTGGATAATGGGTCAAAGTGTACCTTCAGCAGGTTTGCTGCTGACACTAAACTGGAGCAACGGCTGATATGTCAAAGGGTTGTGCTGCCATCCAGAGGGACCTTGACAGGCTGGAGAAATGGACCTCATGAAGGAAGCTCATGAATGTCAACAAGGGGAAATGCAAAGTTCTACACCTGGGGAAGAACAACCTCAGGCACAAGTATATGCTGGGGGCTACCTAGCTGGAAAGCAGCTTGGCAGAAAAGGACCTGGTGGACACCAAGTAGAACATGAGCCAGAAATGTGCCCTTGAGGCAAAGAAGGCTAATGGTAACCTGGGCTGCATTAGACAAAGGATTTTAAGCACATCGAGGAAGGTGATCCTTCCCCTCTGCTTAGAACTGATGAGGCCATACCTGGAGTACTGTGTCTAGTTTTGGGCTCCTCAGAACAAGAGAGACACGGACATACTGGAGACTGTCCAATGAAGGGCCACAAAGATGATGAAGGGACTGGAGTATCTCTCCTATGAGGAAAGTGTGAGAGAGTTGGGACTGTTCAGCCTGGAGAAGAGAAGGCTCAGTGGGGGATCTCATCAATGTTTACAAATACCTGCAAAGAGGGTGCAAAGAGGACGGAGCCAGGCTTTTTTCAGTGGTGCCCAGTGACAGGACAAGAGGCAGTAGGCACAAGCTGAAACACAGGAGGTTCTTTCTGAACATCAGGAAACACTTTTTTACTGTGAGGGTGACTGAGCACTGGAACAGGTTGTCCAGGGAGGTTGTGAGGTCTCCTTCCTTGGAGATATTCAAAAGCTGTTTGGACTTGGTCCTGAACAACTGTGTCTAGGTGGCCCTGCTTGAGCAGAGGGTTAGATCAGATGACTTCCAGAGGTCTCCTCCAACGTTAACCATTCTGTAATTCTGTGACTCTGTGAAGTAGAAAGAAAATGTTTTTTTTTTTCCTTCAGACTGAGAATCAGTGAGTATCCCACTGTGATGAGTTTCAATGAGTTTTATGAAGAATCTTCAGAGCTAGTGGTGATATTGCAATCTGTTACTACTGGTGTCTACAAAGTGATGCAGAGTAGTATGATTCTTGCATCTTTTTTCCAAACACCAAATTTTCTCTTCACTCTTGTTATGTGGTGTTAACATGTGCAGTGTTGTTTTTGTGTACTGCAGGACAGTTCCTGACATACCTTTCTATTGAAGGCATCTTCTTTTAATACATTTTAGACTCTTCAGTCTGGCAAGACAATCTAAGTACTGCTCATCCTTAGCATGCTCCAATATGCTGTGCCTTTGCTTGTCAAATTCTATTGTTTGTTAAATGTTAAGTTTCAATTTCTTGATAATTTCCGGGATTTATTTTAATCATTATCTCACAATAATGAAAAAAAGGAACTACAGGCCTGTCAGCCTGACCTCGGTGCCGGGGAAGATCATGGAGCGGTTAATCTTGAGGGTGCTCACAAGGCAGGTGTGGGACAACCAGGGCATTAGGCCCAGCCAACATGGGTTCATGAAAGGCAGGTCCTGCTTGACCAACCTGATCTCCTTCTATGACCAGGTGACCC
>NW_008824933.1:194795-197787 GCF_000699105.1 Pygoscelis adeliae | reverse complement strand
ATGATTCTATGATTCTATGATTCTATGATTCTACAATCAATCTCTTATGTCCAAACCTTGAAGGGCTTAGATCACTCATAAGCCTTTCTGGTTCTTTCACTTTCTGTAATATGTATTTTTTAAACATATTCTTCGTATTTTTACATTGGGTGCCGCACTTCACATTTCTGTAAAGGGAGTTTCATGGTTAACCTCCTCTGCCTGAGTTAACCGAAAGCTGTTTAAAAAACATCAAGGGCTTCAGAGCCAGATATTGTCAGGATTAAAGCTTACTTCTGACTACCTTCTCCTTTACTTTCATGCATTACTTGCATGAAGAACTGTTTAAATCTTCTGTACTTGTCTTCACATTTCCAGAATTAGAGCTAGTGAGACTTCCATTCTTCTTTTCAGAATATCTTAGCAGTTTGCTTTGTTCCTGGTTATTATTCTTAAGAAATTCAGTCATACCTAGAATTGTCATTCCTGTAATTTCTGCCCAAAGGTTCTCACCATTAGGATAGCCTTTGGTTCTGCACTGTGACCCATAGACTCCCTGGTAGCCTATTGCCCCATTATCTTTGTGTTACCTTCAACAATCAGCTAAAGCCTCTTTTCTTTCTCTGCTAGTTCATGCCTTTTCTATTTCTCTCTCCTTTAGGAACAAAGGCTGCAGAATCTGGCCTTAAATCTCTAATGAGGATTCCTCTCCCTTTCTCTCTCATTAAAACCAGTAATCTGAACAGAGTCTTTATTTATTAAGTAGTTCCATAATATACTTTCTTCCGTGTTCTCTCTTGTTTAAGCTTTTCTCCTTTTATTCCTTCCTATTATATCTTTAAAAGTTGATTTTGTGTTACTTTAAGATTTAATTTCTTCTTATTTTGTAATGAACTAAAAGACCTTCCACTATTCTTTCAGCTTTCCCATAAAAAGAGGCATCTTTAAAATTTGTGAGTATAGCACCTAGCACAATGATTTCCTGCTCCATGTCAAAATTTCTTAAATGCAAAAGAAATAACAACGTAACAATCATTTTATATTTTAAAACAATTAATATTGCATATGTCCATATTACTTTAGTATTGCATTATCCGTAATTAACAGCAATAATGTGTTATTAAAACTGTTACAGTCTTTTCTGTAATATATTGTTCCTTAACAATTATTTTGATAATCAGATTGGACATGAGTATGAAAGACTAGCTACTAATGTACAACCAGATTTATGGCTTATGGAACTATACAGACTTTTTTCCCTAGCTTCACAGGAGCTGGATCAGTTATTAAGTAGAATTAATGAATACTAATTGGCTCACATTCCCTATGGAATCACTGTACAAATTAAGTGTAAACAAAGATACAAACTGCCCCTCATCAAATATATTAAATATATCTAATGTGTTAGCAAGCTCATATACGATAATATGAGAGATCTAAATCATGAAATACTGTTCCTTGATAAGTGATATTGTATTTCACTGAACTGTCATTACCAGGCATATTCAAATCACTGCTAACATTTGTCCTTAATCTTTTATCATGGTTCGATGAAATATGACACTCATCTCTGTGCCTTCTTCAGAAATTTTTTCAGGTTTACTCTCATGCCAATATTTAGACTTTCACATTTTAGCATGGATGAATTTATGGTAATGCAATGAAACACAATGGGGTCAGGCAGAAATTACAGTTTCAGTGAACTATTTCTTAATGTATAATAAGATTTAACTTGGATTAGACTGAAGGGTCATCTCTTACAGCTAAAAGTGGCCTCCTTCAATTCTTTTACCAGGCTTTGAAGGACTCTGTTTTCCCCGGCTTCCCCATCTTTGCCAATCAGCTAGGGCACTCGATTATAAATAAATTGAATAAATTCTGATGGGGAACACCTGTCCCCATCAATTGGAAGATATCAGGAAAGTATGAGCTGAATAGCAGCTCTACTCACTTCACCAGGTTGTCTAGCATTTCAGCAGCTTTCAGTGTTTGAAATCTGCTAACAGTCAGGGGAATTTCAGTGAAGACACCAGATCTACCAACAGTCATGCTATCTTTCCTGCTTTCTTCCTGTAATTTTATTGGAAACCTGTCTTACTAAAATTAGATTCAGTTGGGCTGTTTAATTTGTAGAAAGACCACTTCACTAGTAACCTCCCTTAAAAAGACAACATTATAATATGCTAGGAATTTGGCTAGGAGTTTGGTTACCTATTCAGACTCCTTGGTTTGATGAATGTCCCTTCTTCTACAAGGTTGTGACTAACACTTTTCATCAATTAGTTTTACAATGAAGAATTCCTCTGAAACACAGTACAGGATTAGCTTATATTTGGGTAAAAGCCACTTTGGTGTTAGTCCCAGAAAAGTCAGAATATTTTAACAACTTTTGTTTAACAGTCACAAAAATATTCCTACATATGCACAGTCAAAATAGTTGAGAAAAGCATTATGAGGAGATTTTTGGATGTCTTGCACCTCTGTTTCAAGGATGCACCCTGTGGACAATGCTGTCTGTATTTTCTTAGCTGTCTGAAAAAGAATCCCAGCAAGAGATTTTCCTTGCCTTGATCTCAGTAATTAACATTAGCTTATGTAACTTTGTCAATCAAAAGGCATTGTCTGTTTTTAGTGGATATTAACTTATTCCTTCATCAGGTGGGTTGGGTTCTACTCTCAGAGGAGCCATACAATATCCTGTGAGATCCTCCCCATGTTTCAATGAGATCTGTGAAAGTTTGATGGGCTATTTTGATGTCTCATCATTCTGCCAGTTCCAAATGTACTTGCGATATTACTACAGAGAAATGCGATTTAATAACAGTATCTGTTTAATCCTATGTGTCACCCCTGTGTGCCAATGGGACTTTCTGATGTTCATGTTGACAAGATTTTCAGGTTTGGTGGAACGTCTAGCTGAAAAGAGCTCTTTTTGGTTTCCAGTCATTAACTGTGTGAAAGTACTGTCATGGTTCCCTTAAAAAGTAGTTGATGTTCTGGGGCTTTATCTTCA
>NW_008824933.1:190279-194746 GCF_000699105.1 Pygoscelis adeliae | reverse complement strand
ATCTCAGAAAAAGAAAGCATGAGATATAGGGTAAGAACAACAGCTACCACCAAGAAAACATGGGTTGCCACCAGCTTGCACAAACTTGTTAAACTCTAGCACAAGTGCTGGATGTGGGCACTTTCTCTGATTCTGAGTTTCTGGGAACATATTAAGGAAGCAAAGCCTTTCACTAGAAGCCTTAGATAGGACCCACACATCCCATATACTGGTCCTGAAATGAGTGTCTATTTTTCCAAGAGTTTTCTAATTTTTTTTCATACTCCCATATTGAAAATATGGACCCTTCCTCTTCCTTCGTCTTTCCTTCCCTCTTGTTTTCTCATAATAGTGGAGCTAAAAGAGTCACAGATGACTTTCAAGACCATCATTCTATTAACAGGCAGAAAACAAAGCTTATCAGTATGTCCCTGCAGATAAAAATCTCTCGGGATTTTATCAGGCCTTTCATAGCTCTTCTGATTCTCCTGTAGCCATGCAGGTAGTGACACGTGCACTTTCCTATGTTAATTCCATATGAGAGAGGGCTTACTCTGCAAATTTCTGCTTCCTAAAGTTCCCTCTACCAACCCACTTTCAGGTGAATTTCCATACTGACTTCAGGCCCCTTAAGAAGTCCCACTGCTTAGATAAAGTTCATCTAGGAAAAAGGTCTGTTGGCATTTTTAGCTCCTAACTCATTGTGACAGGATACTTCTGTTTGAATTAAACATCCTCCATGCTCATAAATTTTGATTGCTCTGCAATGTTAGCTATCTGCTCCCATGCCTTAGGATCCCAGTCCAAGATGGAGGATAAAAGACAACAAACCAACACCCCCAACAGATATAGTGCAATATAATTTATACTCAAAATAATAAGCAGAGAAGTTGGTGCATAGTATTTGATTAAGACATCCATGGACGTGCGCTGGCTTTTCACATGGTCTGCTGGCAAACTATGAGTAACATGGTAGCTATAATTAAAGTTTTCTAGCACTTCTCATTATAATACATGGTTCTCAGTTGTTTATGTATTTACCAAAGTTTAACCAGTGGAAGAAAGGCAAAGAATGGACCTTAAAAATTGGAAGAAAGAGACATAGGATAACCTGAACCATAAAAGCAAAAGTCTTTAGGACTCTCACATATGTGGCTGGCAATCTTGAAGATCTATATTCCACTGCTGTCAGCAAATAAATTGGTCTGAGGGGCAGAATAAATACATTTCTCTCTAAAACTTAATTAGAATCATTCACATGTACTGCTGCTAGTCAGTCTTTTAATTGAAATAACAAAGGCTGACGTGTGATGAAGCTACCAGTCTGAACTTTATTAATTACTTATGTAGGTAACATATCATTAGTTGGTGTATTTTTTTTTCCTTGATAAAGTCACACATTCAAAATTTTCTGAGCAGTCAGCATAAGACATGCTGGATGAGATTTGTACTATGTACTGTTACTGTTACAATTTACTGTTACATTTGTACAATTTACTCTTACAGGAGCTCTGGCTTGCTTGAATTGGAGGGAGATTCAGCCTTAGAGTTGGTTGAACTTGCTCCTTATAGGTTGAATTCTTCACGTACAGGTAACGCCTGAAGGAATACACATGTTGTGTGCCTTCTTGATGTTCCTAGTTTGACGGTTTTCCACAAGTAAAAGAGGAGATTAATATACATATTTTTAAACTCACTGTCTCTTTTAAACGGCGGGTGGTAAATAAGACCTTAGGCTATCACACTGATGAAAGCAAATAATTAAAAACTGTTTATTTGCCAAATGAGATATAGCTCTTTGGAAAACATAGGATGTTTCACAGTGTACACAGAAAAGAATGTATTAAATTTACAGAGGCAACCAAGAACTTGGCCCTCCTTAAATTCTGGGTAATTGATTTTGTAACGTCAATGTTCACATGATACTGAATTGCAGATGTAATGTACTAGAAGCTTGCCATAAACATCTGTTTTAATATGATAGTTTGGCAACATAATTTTGTAGTGCTATTTTCAAGATAAAGCAATTTGTTTCTTTTATATCATCTGGTAAGAAGCTATATGCTCTTATAGGAGCTCTGTCTTGCTTGAATTGGAGGGAGATTCAGCCTTAGAGTTGGTTGAACTTGCTCCTTATAGGTTGAATTCTTCACCTACATGTAAAGCCTGAAGGAATACACATGCTGTGTGCCTTCTTGATGTTCCTAGTTTGATGGTTTTCCACAAAATGAATGCCTCTGTCGTTTAGGTAAGACAAACCCCAGTAAATTATTCCAGCCTCTCATGTGGAACTGGAGTCACTCAGTTCTACACAGAGCAGGTCTCAATACTTCCAAAAGGAGAAAGTCTTATCTCTAAATTTAGCATTAATAAATTGGAACACTTCCATAAATTGTGTTAGTGTATTTGACTGATATCAGTTGTGCTTTGAGAAATATACATGAATTCTGAATTTGGTCCATATTTCCTTCAAATCTGGAGATTCTGGGTTTCTCTGTTAGTTGAACTGGTCAAAAATATTTTATCAAGAAAATAAATGAGCTAACAATATGATGATAAAATGGATGTTTTCATGAAAAAGAAACTAATTTTCAAAAATTCAGTATTCATTTTAAGATAAGCACTACAAAATAGCAAAATAATGATAAATTTTATTTCATTAGGCTAACAGCAAAACATTTTCCATTACTGTCCCTCCACTCCCTCAAAATATGGTGGAATAAAGGTGAAAAATATAGCAAGGTGAAGAAAAAACTAACACGTATTATTTAAGCAAAAAGCTTTTTTTTTTTTTTCAGAAGATGTTCCCTATCAACTCTATTTTCTTGAATTTGCTTTCTTTCCAATGACCTTTTGTTATGGATGTTTGTTTATGTTCATCAGTCAGACCAGGAATTAATTTATCTTATCTGTTATATATTTGCTCATAAATGAGATAGCTGTATGAACTTTGGCAGACTTTTTTCATGGCTGTCAAAGAATCCCCAGAAGACACCATCTTGTATGAAGAGTACATTTATTACAGTTTTAGCATACTCTCTTATTTAAAGGAAGAAAGATATATTTAAAAGAAATTAAAAGGTCATTATATGGGTTTTATTGTTTAATTATCTAATGTATGCCTTAACTATTTTTTCTCAGATTATCCTGGATAAAATGAAAAAGAGAGAATAAGGGAAGGGCCATGTTTTCATTTGAAACAGCACTGGTTTTTACTAGTGTGTGTGTAACCGGATTACATGGGTCTGATATCAGATAATAGACTGCTAGCTAAATAAACACAAAAAATAAAAGCAGCAATGATCTATCATCTTTTTATGATCTTCATGTTCAAGAACATACAGTCTCTGAAGCGATGTTTCACTGGTTCTTGTTTTGCCATCAGCAAGATAACCTATGCCATATAGCAGTGTAGTAGAAGTCAGTATTTAAGGAATATCTGGAATTTGGGAAGACTGCCTTTATGATACTTATTTGATGACCTAGGTCAAGGACTAGAATGTATAGAATAAGTAAAAAAAGTTCCTTAATAAAAGAGACAGATTTTGTTTCACAGGTTTCACATCACTAGAAAAATCAGTATTTAAAACCTGCTTTCTTTTTTTGAGGCAACAGTAGCAATTTTAAGAGGAATTTAGATATGAGTTTTAACAAGCAAAGAATTGTAGCCAAGGACTGAATAATAGCAAGCCAAAATAAAGAAAAAATATTTTGATGAATTGATCAAATAGAAAGAGACAGTTTACTTCACAATCAGATCAAAATCTGTATTTGGACAATTTGCTAGGCTATCATGTGACAGCAGCGTGCAAGTAGAGAGAGAGCTCACAAATGCTACTTTTCTCCCACATTGTGTTTTCCCAAAAAAACCCCAAAACAAAACAATAAAAAGAGGATTGTGTAATATTTTTCATATGGTATGGAAGAGCTAAGGAAGTTTATAAATTATTGCTCTATGCTTTTCCCCGGGAGAAAACCATTCCTTTACCCAAAAAGTCAACTTGATGAGGATCACCCACTGTACAGAGTGAAAAGGTGACACAATGCCAGCATTAATGTGTGGTTGACCATATTTTCTAAGACTTCTTACATGTTTGTACTTCAAAATCTCTGATATCTGACACCAAACTTTTAAATTATGAACCAGTGAAAAGTAAAATCTTCAGAGGAGAGACTAAAAATTTTCAAATTCACATGTAGGAAGTTCCAAATTTGTATTGTCTTACAGTGGAAAACAGACTCTTAGCTTCTCTTTGTGCTTTTAACTTCTACTGGAAGACTGAAAAGGAAATAAAGCAAGAAAATAGAAAGTGAGTGAAAAGCTAATTAAATAGTTGCTAGATATACTATTTGGCTGCTTTACATTTGATTTACACTGGTGAAGTAAGCTAATCCAAAATGCGGGTTAAGTAATGTCCCTGTTTAAACCTATACAGATTTAATTACATTACTTCACAGCAGATTTTACTCAGCTTCTATGTTGTATAC
>NW_008824933.1:177617-190216 GCF_000699105.1 Pygoscelis adeliae | reverse complement strand
TGAAAGTGTTGATTAACAGTCCTGAAATGTTTTTTACTTGCCTCAAACATCCAGAAGACCACTAGCACCCCTCAAGTGTGGCATGATAGATAAAAGGAATGACATTTCTCCTGTGGTCAAAATTTGGTACAGCTGTGAGACAAAGCAGGGTCAAAAAATGCTAGGTGTTAAAAAAGAAAGAAAATGTAAGAAGAGGAAACTCTGAACCTGTCACCCACTCTGTAAATGTGGAATTTCATGTCCCATCCAACTATTCATCTCAAATAATTAAAAAAAAAAAAAAAAATTAAAGCCATTTAAGAAATTTGCATATCCTTATAGAGGATCCTTAGCATACCAGGCATTACAGTAGGCTCCTATCCCAGCCACACAGTGATTTTGACTAAAGTGTTATGCTGTGGACATAAATGTGCAAATGCACTATGGAAAGCTAATGTGAACTTCTGTACATCTGCAGGCAAGTCATCCTACAGAGGCTGAGAAAGGGTGTGTTAGAAAGCTTCAGGTGTAGGGGTGAGACTGAGCTACACTTCAAACTCTGGACTTCTGCTGAATTAAAAAAGACTAAATTTCATTCAAAACAAGGAAAACATATGTGGGCATGGGTGGCCCAAAGATAAATAAACCTTCTTTATATTCTACGGCTGAAGAGGATGACCTGGTCCCAGAACAGATGGTTACACTGACCACATCCTGTGAAGAGATCAGCACCCTCATGTCCATTTAAAAAGCAGTTTAGGCAATCAGATCTCTGCTGGAGTCAGACCCCCGGGTTACAAATGACTGTTTCCACTCAGTTTCAGATAAAATAATGAGATGGGGTCATGAGCATATTCACTTCTTGCACTGACCTGTGGAACGGAAACGGCAGTTGATGGACTTTTAGAAAGAAGAAATTGCATCTTCATTTTTCTTCCTCTTCTCAGGAAGTGCCATAAAAAGAAACAGACCCAGAGACTTCATAAAGTCTCCAAGGAAAATTTGTTGTTGCCATCTACTTTCTCATGAAAATCCTCACATATATTGGTTGTAGGTGACAGCAGAAAAGCTCAGGACAGAATGGCTGATAGATAGCTGCTCTAAAACCTCTGACTGAGTCAGCAAGAATACTTCACTAACACTTGGAGATGTGGAATTTTTCCACATGACATTTTTGTGGATGCTACCCAAAAAATTTTAAAGAATTTAGGAACTTCTCATTATATATTTTACTCCTGTTATTCAAGAGACAACAGGGATACTGCTGCACTGTAAGGAAAAGAAGATAGTATTTTTGATATGGTGTTTTTCTAACACTAATATTTTTATCACATATATTATTGATTCTATATATTTTTAAAATGGGTCCTTAGTTTGAGAAACATGTTATACTTACGTTTACTATTCATCTCCTGTGTCACTTTACATGATTTTCTGCTTATTCTGCTTTGATAACATATGCACTGTCAACCCTAGTTAAACTGCTCTTTGCTCCCCTGGTGTCTGGATAGCCTATATTATAATACTTGTAAGATCTATGACATTTGCATTTTAATTTGATATTACATGTGAGTTGAACAAATATTCACTTTTACTGAACTGAAGGTTCTATTAATGTTTAAAGTTTCAAAGAATTAGACAACTGAAATGGTTCCATAATATCAACAGATTTATCTTAAAACTTTTCAGTGAAGAGCTCTGTCATCTTTTTATATTACCTGTCCGTATTCAGAAATGTTGTGTCAGGGTGAGATCCGCTGATATAAGTCAATCTACTCACACATGATGCTCTTAAATAACAGCAAATGTAAGTTCAGGAGTTGTGTGTATATTGGCTAAACAATTCATATAGGATAAGCAAATTCAGTAGTATCTGTATAAGTTTTACAGATATCTTTTAAAATCAAGAGTCCAAGTAATGCAAAATAGCAGTCAAAGTATTCAGGTTTAGATGAACACATTTTGCCAAAGAAGTTGAGAGAATGCTCATAGGAGCATGCTGAGCAGCAACTAGCTGGTGGTAAATGTTTGGGTCCCATAACACCTTGTCCAAAATCAGCAGACACAAATCCAGATAAAGAAATCGAAAAGCTTGGAAAAAAGTCTTGAAAATCATGATGCCATAGAATCATATAATCATAGAATGATCTGGGTTGGAAGTCACCTTTAAAGATTGTCTAGTCCAACTCCCCTGCCATGGGCAGGGACATCTTCAACTAGATCAGGTTGCTCAAAGCTTTGTCCAACCTGACTTTGAACACTTCCCATGATGGGGCATCTGCAACTTCTCTGGGAAACCTGTTCCAGTACCTCATCACCCTCATCGTAAATAATTTCTTCCTTATATCTAATCTAAATCTACCCTCTTTTAGTTTAAAACCATTACCTCTTGTCCTGTCACTACAGGCCTTGGTAAAAACTCTCTTTCTCTTTCTTATAAGCCCCCTTTAAGTATTGAAAGGCTGCAATAAGATCTCCCCAGAGCTTTCTCTTCTCGAGGCTGAACAACCCCAACTCTCTCAGCCTTTCTTCATAGGAGAGGTGTTCCATCCCCCTGATCATTTTCATGGCCCTCTTCTGGACCCACTCCAACAGGTCTGTGTCTTTCTTCTGCTGAGGGCTCCAGAGCTGGACGCAGTACTCCAGGTGGGGTCTCATGAGAGCAGAGTAGAGGGGCAGAATCACCTCCCTCGACATGCTGGTGACGCTTCTTTGGATGCAGCCCAGGATATGGTTGGCCTTCTGGGCTACAATCGCACACTGCCGGCTCATGTCCCATTTTTTATGAACCAGTATCTCCAAGTCCTTCTCCGCAGGGCTACTCTCAACCAACTCATGCCCCAGCCTGTATTGATATTGGGGATTGCCCTGACCCAGGTGCAGGATCTTGCACTTGGCTTTGTTGGTATGATATAGTGCATCCGTATACATTAGAAATTGGTTTTCAGTTTAGTGCCTCTTTAACATGATCATACTGACTTCTGTCCATGCTGAAAAAAGTAAAAGTGTGTATACAACAAAGATATTTCACACCTGGAACTAAACATGGGTGGGGTTGAGTAATTTTTTACTAGAATTTCAGTTATATTACCTACATCAGTAGCCTTTTGGAAGGCCACCACCTTTTGGGTCAGGAAAAAGTATTTAACATATTCCAACAAAATAAGTAAAATATACTGAGTATTGCCACATCATTTAAATATAGAGTCTCTCATATTTTTCAAGTCACATTCACAGACCTCCAATGATAGGCTCAGAGGTCTAAACCAATTTTTTTTTTCTGGAGTTAGTGCTTACTGACAAAGAGCTCAGCTTCTGTATTTCTTGCCTACAGTTCTTTTTCAGTTATAAAGGAAGAAATCCTGCAATTACATGTTGTTGGATTTTCTTTTCTTTCTATTTAGGTTTTTAAACAGCTCTAGTGCAAAAACAATTAGAAACAGAAAGTTGAAGTTTGACCTTCATTGAGAAGTACCTTTGCTCCTGTGGAAATTGATTTTACTTTGATGGAGTTAAGAGATTCTGCAAATTGCACTTCTGAACAGTGAACAGTTCTTTGTGTACAACTTTAATACTTTTTGTCTGACATTTGTTATTAAAGAAATTAATGACAGTTATGACACGGGGCTATCTAAGCTAAAACAGTGAATGCATTTTCTTGTAAGCTTCTCTTTTTCAACTTGTGGTGTCATTGACAGTTTTCTTCTTATGATTCTACTATCAGATAGTCATTTCTGGTCCTTTATAGCAGCAATATAAAATGAGGATAACAGTTCCTCTCACCTTTGATGTACAGATTTCTAGTCATGCAAGAAAGGTAGAATTTTAGATCTGAGATCCACCACACAAAGTTTCAGAGAGGTTTTGAGTTTCAAAGAGATTTTCAAAGAGGTGCAGAGCTATTCATATATAACTATCACTTACATAGGAATTCAGTGGTATTTTGTACAAATGTACAAAATAAAAATATTATTTTACTGAAATTACATAATTAAAAAAAATATTGTACCTTCTAATCAATTCAACTCCTTATCTTTCCCATGTGTAACAACACAGATACCTCTGGGAATAAGGAAAAAAATGCCTTCTGGCCTTCTTTTCTTTCATATGTGCATAATTCTCATAATAACTAGTATGTTAATGAGTGCAAAAAAGAATATAACCTTCTCTGGGTCGAAATTAATATTTGTATTTTCATTGGTAAATTTGATATTAAACATTGATATATAGAAGGTGTTTATAGGAAACAAATACTATATTTTAATGAGGAAAAGTACAACACGGACAGCAGAAATACAAAATTCTACACTTTGTCCTCCAACCCTGACCACCACTAGGAGATGGGAACTGGAATATTGAAATAGGCTGAGTATTAGAAAGACTAATGTGTCTTTTATGTTACTTAAAGAAGTAAAAAAAGAAAAAAGAGACAAATAGATGAACAGTATATTTCAATGAGCTTCACTAAGTAAGTTTAATAAGCTCAGGCTTCACCTTTTTGTTGAGGCTTTCCTTATTCAAAGATCAGTTTTGATTTTGTGAATAACTATCTGTTTCAACTTGCTAGAAGCAAGTCAGCTCAAGATCCTAAGAACTAAGCATGGTGAGTTTTGATGAGCAGTGATTTGGACTAGATTTAAACAGATAATCTAGTAGTTGAAGTAGTATTACTGCCATTCAGCTATCTCATCCACATCATTCAAGATGAACATAGAGCACAAGCTTGATAATTCCAGTATAAGTAAGCTGTACTTATACTTCTGGTTTCCATATTTTTCTATTTCGGTGTTCTTAGCTAATCTGCATGTATTTTCTAAAAGCAACTTCCTGAAAATCTAATTTGAAGGTTTATTTAAAGAAGTGATATTCTATTTTACTCAACACATGAACAGACAAAGCAGCCGCCAAAAGAGGTTGATTTATTTTTAGTGAGATATGAAGTAAAAGCAAAATTCAATACTAGCACTTGCATATGACTAATACTTATCTAAGAGATATTATTGCAGGCTGTTATTCTAAAATACTTTGAATAACACCACTGACGCTACTACTCAGCATTGAAAGCTCAATCAACTGATAATGAAATAGTGTAATTCCTTTCATCTGATTAACACTTAGAGATGTATCTTCCCACTTACGTTTACAAGTAACTCCCTTCTTTCTCACTGACAGGGAAATAACCCATTAAAAAGTCAAACAGCTAGCTGAAGAACATACAGGACACCAGTGGTAGAAGTGGGAACAGGATCAGGAACTGGCTCCACTTCGGATGCTCAGGCCATAGCAATTAATTGTGTCCTATGTGACACTTTTTTTTACAAAAAGCCTTGAATGCTTGTGTTCAAATTACACACAGTTTAATGTTACATAATATTCCCAGAGCCATTTACTACACGTGTAGAGAAGAATTCTTCATGTATTATATAGGGAGCCCACTGAGAGAACATAAGAAATGATGAATTGACTTGCCGTGTCAGAAAAAAAAGTTTTGAAGCCTTCTTCAAGTCTGAAACAAAACAAAACAAGAAAAAAAAAAAAGGAAAAAAAAAAAAGAATGTGGTTTGGTATTTATGATAGAATGATTTAATATATTGTGAAAACAAAATGTTCTGGAAAGACCAGTTAAGTGAATGTAAAACTTAATCAATTAGATGTCACAGGTACATTGGCATAAATATGTAAGTATGTGCTAGCTAACACCATTCCAGGAAAAAAAAATCATTAGAATTTATGAAAATTATTAATTAAGAAAGTTTAAAAAGTTGAAAAGTTAAAAGATGAAGACCAGTGCAACAAAAATTACATAGAAAAAATCTGAAAACACTATGCAAGACAGAAATGGTATTTATTTTAGATTAAATTATCACAAAACAACATTATTTTTATCAAAGAAAATGCAAATTATTAGTATCCAGGTTTTATCCAAAAAGCAGTTTGACATTGTTGGTAGGAATTAAAAGCTCAGATAACAGAGCACAAACCATTAACTGATAAAACTAATAAATATGAGCTGGGAAAGCAAGCTTTATGATTTTAATCACAAAAAGCTAAGTTCTATAAAAGTACTGGATAAGAAATTAACAGATATATTTAAACTTCTTCCTTATATATATAAGAATCCCTTTAAATTTAGTCATGGAAGACATAATTTCTTAACTAAACCTGGCATCAAACTGATTTTTCACAAGTTTCAGAATCTGTCCTTCCCCTAGATTTTCTGCAAGGTGTGTATGACTTCTCAATAGAGGACACACAAGGAGCAGGAAAAGAGCAGTAAGGAGGAAACAACAGCAATTCTTTAGCAACCATGTTAATTTAGTTGTTCCATTATACCCCCAAAACATGTAATAATCAATGTGGTAGCACCCTCAAGGAACAGTTGACATCAAAACTCATGTAGGTACCCTTGGAATCCGACATAATTTTAATGTTTCACAAACCCATTGACAACAATCTTAAATCACTTTCCAAGTTCCACTCCTAAATAATCATAAAAAGGGAATCTTATTAATAGCAATTTGCATTAAGTATCACAGAATTAAAAAAAAAAAAGTTTATAGACCGAGATACATTTAAGACAAACAGTTCTAAAAAGTAGTGGAGATATTCCCCAAAGCAAAAAAACTTCTCCCATATTCAAGGCGTCATGTCCTGTTATCTTCAAACTTGGAAATAATGCTTCCTGAGGATAGAAACCATGTGCAATCATTAGAAAAAAGGAATCAAAATGTGAGTGAAAAAGATAGAATACTATTTGTTGAGTTTCTGCCACAACCTTTCACAGAATTAGGGCTTTCAGGGACTACAAATCTTTATAGACTTCTTTTAGCCAAGTAAGGCCATTATTGAAAGTTTAAATTAGAAACAAATAAACAAATGAAAAAAAAACCCAAAACAACCAGACAAAAACCCCACGCACCTCACCCCCGGAAAAAACCAAAAACAAAACAACAAAACAATAAAACTCTAGGGTAGTTATTTCATTTTCTGTAAGTCTATACAGATTTCTTCCCTTGGTGTGTCAAGGCATTTATCTGTCTAGAAATCAATTTGCAAACGCTAGAACAGCTCCAATGAGATTTTCCTGTGGCTCACCTTTCTGATTTGTTGGAATCCAGCAAACTTTTAATTGGAAAGCTCCCACTTGGAGGCATCTCCCAGTACAAGCTGCTTGCTCTAGCAACCCTGGTAGATTTCTATTAGAACAATGCAAATTCACATTGCAAATTAGTTCTTTAATATGTGCAAAAGGAAAAGACACTAGTGATACCCTGTGATTTTATTGCAGTCCATATGGAAGGCAGGACCGTATCACACAAGATTTACTTACTTCAAGAAATAACTTCATAGTATCAAGAATACAGAATGCCTTTGGGTAGCGCAGACTTAGTCTACATATAACTCTGTGGAGGGCTGTCATAGCAAATCATTATGATAAGGCTAGGGGACCTAACTTTTTGTGATTTACAATAAATTATTGCTGCTGTGCACTGAAACTTGGACTGCTTCCATAAAAATGGATTTTCACCAATCCGACATCCAAACTTCACAGTCCAGAAGTCTCTCTGAATTATTTTAGAAATGCAGGTGTACCTGAGAAGAACAGATGTGACTTTGGCAGCTGCTTAACAGCAGCACAGCGTTTGTGACTGTTTCAGAACTAATTTCAGGAAATCGATATGAACATCCCTGCACTGATAGCTTGTGTCCCATCATTGCTTTTTCACCTTTCTCATTTTTCTTTCAGATCTGTTTATCCCAATCAAACATATTGGATCCAGTCACATGCTGCACTTTCCTTCTTCAGATTTATTTTGGTTTCTATGGAATGAATGACTAAAAAACATAATCTGTGCTTTTAGTCTCTTATAATGCAACACTTGCCTATCCTAATATAAATTACATTGTGATGATTCCATATTTACACCAATGTAATGGACAGTAGCAGTTTGTCCAAGACACATACTTTTCTTCACAAAATCCTTTTTGGTATTTCTAGTTTTTAAAGCTATGCCAGTATTTTCTCCCTATGTCTCTCTTCCTCTCTCTCTCTTATTTTATTAAAGCATCCACATTTTTCATGAGCTTTCTGCAGACTTAACTACCTCTCCCCCCAGGAAATAATTCCTGTTCTTATGCCCTAAAGATTTATTTGTGTTTCCATGGAATAATCTTGTAGACATTCATTCATGACCAGTGAAGTCAGTAATGTTTTAACTGCTCTATCCACCCCCATATCAGTGCATAATATTATTAACACCTGTATTTCTAGTTATGTACATATTTCCTCTGCATCAGTTCCACTGCACTGCTCCCTTAGGATCAGTCTAATAAAGGTAGTGTAGCGTTTACAAATTCTAAGAAGCTTTTCTCGTATGAGTTTCCTAGTGATACGCTAAATAATAAATGAGCATGACCTTTATGCATTTGAGTTGGCTGCATATCCTGAAGGATTCCTATCCTCCTTATTGTGTCCTGATTCCTCATGTCCCTCCAGTCTGAGCTCAAGCAAATAAAACAAAGCCATACCAGCTACAAGAGCAGCACCAGATATTGCCTTTCTTACAAATGCCAGGCCAATGAAGATGAGTGATGTTAGTGCCTTAAACTATGGATTTGAATGAGGCATTTTACACTAGAGTTTGAAGCTGTGATGAACAGTTTGCTGGAATTATTTCTTTTTTCCCTTGGAAGAAATTTTGAGGAAAATGAGAAGGGAGACTTGAAATTTCTGTATTGAAATTTGCCACTCTAGAGAATTCATAAAAAATAGACTACAAACCATTGGCTCAGTTCTGATCTTTGCTACAAGACCAGCTTGCAGTCCCTTATTCCCCATGAAGTTTCATACATGTGTGGTGAATTAATATACGTAGTCTGACCATGCATACAGTTCTATATCTAGCTTGCTAAAAACTATAAACTATTTTTAACCCACATCTCTGTATAAATATGGTTTTTACTTATATAATTTCTGTCTACCATATGTTTCATCTTGGCAGTCTTGTTATTTAATTTTAGAGCATGTAGTTTCATGCATGTAGTTTTCTGACAAGAAATGATGCATATAACTTTGACTATTTGTTTTCCAAACACACACATATATAGTAGAAGAACAAGAAATATCATAATAATTTGCATTACCTATATGTTATTTCTGACAGATAAAAATTTTAGTAAGTGTAGATCAGATATAGTACATATAGTACTATCACATTAGTAGAAGTCAGCATTTTGTGAGGACTGGTGTACCTCTCAGTGAAGTGACAAACAGATTGCAAGTTAGCTTTTTTATTTGACATGCTACACTTTAGAAGGCACATCTCAGATGAAATAAAATATTGTGCAATGCCTTTAACTTCCATCAGTAATGGGTCACACACCAAAAATGCCTCTGCCCATATCTATATTTCACTGAAGTCAAAATCCTTCTATCAATAACAGCCTGACAACTAACCAATAGTCCTTAAAATAAAATATGTTGAAAATAAGCTGATGAAGCTAAGAAATAATAGTGGTGGTTGAAGAAAACATGAGAAAAGTACAAGTGACATCTTTGTTTGAAAACTTTTTTTCTCTTTTGTATGATTTGATACAGAGCTGCAAAGCATTAGCAATAAATAAATAAATAAGTAAATAACTTCTCCATGATTTCATATTTTCCTCCATGTTCTGCAGCTAACTCAGTTTTACGCCCTCTTCTCACAAAAAGTAGTTCTTAAACCACCTAACTCTCTAAGTTCAGGAAGATTGTCTTTACCATTAAGGTTGACTCAGAAAACAAGGTGCAGATGAGATGTCCAAAATCTCTTCAGATTTTCACTGAGTAATATTTTGTAGAAAAACACTTTCTGAAGCCCTTCAGAAGGCAACATTCAGAGAAATGATCTCAACTAATTCTTTCCAGGGAATTATTCATAATTTGACCAATCCTTACACTGAAAATTTTATGATTTTCACTGGAACTTGTTTGTTCTTGGATATACTTCATTTAAAAATTGAATTCTTAAATACTTCATTTAAAAATTGAATTAATAGAGCTTTACAATTAATTAACTAATTTTAATTAATCCTTAAATGAATTCTTATTGTTAAAAATAACTGTTTAGTGCAGACACTTCTGAAATGGATAAAAGGTAGAAACAAAATGCTATCACCAATCAGTGAATGGTTTAAGAGATTTGTAATGGCATAGAGACCTTTTAGTTTCTTTGAATCAGATCTTTGTCCAGTATAAATCAAGGAGGGTCTACTGAGGGCAGTGGATATATATGGATTTATAGCTGCTGAAAATCCATGTTTTTTGAGATCAGAAAAGGCCATTCATTAAAAAACGTCTTCTGAACAGTACAAGCCATAGAACTTCACTCAGTAATTATCATAGCAACCTCAACAATTTGCTTGTGGGCCCTCTTTTAAGATGTTACCAGATTCTATTCTATTCTATTCTATTCTATTCTATTCTATTCTATTCTATTCTATTCTATTCTATTCTATTCTGTTATTTTAAGACTGCAAATGCTGAAAATACAACATGTCTGAGTAAGGGCTCTTTAACTGGAATGGTTCTGCACTACATTGCTGTTCAGTCCTGACCTGGATCAATATTTTTTTCTGGTGACTACCTATTTGTCAATGTTAACTTCACTGATGAGTTTTCAGTCCCATTCTTGCTGTGGAAGCATAGAAATTATAGAAACTAAAAACATCTTTGACACTCCAGGAGGTTGTTTCAGTTTAAAGCTAGTACTTTTACTGAAAATCAGATCATGGAAAAAACCAACCAACCAACCAACCATGCTTGCTCGTTCATACTGCCATACAGCAAAAGGCTGTACAACGCAGTTAAACCAGCAAAAGAATGCTTTTGTCAGAGCTTAGTGTCTGTTGCGTAAACCAGTTAATGTAGCTATATCATATTGATTCCTTTTATCAACATGCACATCAGAACACATTCTACTACCCTAGTGTGGCAAAAGGTCTCTCTTGTAGCAAGTTTTACAAGCACTTGAATAAAGAGGAAAACTTTTTTCACTCTGATTTATGTTGGCAGAGAGGTTATGCTCTGAGAACAATCTAGAATTCATTCCTATGCCAGCAGTGTTCAGAAAAAAAAATGTGAGATTTAAGTACAGAATAATTCTCATGGAAATAAAAACTGAATTCACAGATGCATTTCTACTAGAAACCTGACTTTCAAATTTATTGTAATGTAAAAATAAAGCTAAAACAATACCAATGAATTTTATGCATCATTTCAGCATTCATCAAATATTCAACAACAGTAAACTATTTACAATTAATACATACAATCAAAGTCCCCATAGAGTTTTCTGGAAAATAATAGCAAATTATTCAATAATAGCAAATTGTTGACTATATTCATGAAAGAGATTGCGATCACAAGAAAGATTTGCATATGCATATACAAACACATGAAATATTAGATTTTTTTATTCTATTATGAAAAATTTTATATTATATACTTCCATCTAAGAATGAGAAAATATATGCCTTGTGATATGCCATAGGCCAGTCAATTGAAATTACACGTGATCTGATTCTTGAAGAATAAAATATTAATTGTGGTTTTGTTTTTCCTTTAACCAATAAATGACTGGACACCTATTTAAAATTCAAGGGCACAGAATAAATATTTTAGGCCTTTAAAAATGCCAGCAATTGTTAACAGAATGACATCTTTTGAAGAAACCTACTATTGAAAATAAAAACCCGAATAACTGCTAACTTTTGGTGTCTCCATTTTCTTTCTAATTTCTTTTTTTTAATCCATTCTAAGCCAGCTATAATTAGAATCATGAGTTTCATGATCGTGACATCCCAACACTTTCCTCCTGCTGTCCTACAGAGAAATCCAGATTAGGTAGGTATCACTAGGATTTCAGCAGCACATATGAAAGCTTGGAGTGTTTTCTCAGAAAGAATGTTCACACCTAATGACTGCTTTTGCTTCCACCCATCTTACACATTATTTTCAACAACAAATTGGAGCAGAGATTGCAACACATGACTGATAAATTAGAAAGGTACTGACTGTCCAGAAAAGGCATGCAAGTGACGTGTTTTATAAAAGTGATCTGCATGCAAGTGCGTAATAAAATAACAGAAACATTAGGAAGTGATCTAAAGAAAAGCAGAGACATTGTTCAGAATGGCATTTTATCTTTTGGATGCTTCCTTCCATCACAGCTCAGTAGTCTATCATGTTATTTATGTTGATGACCATTGGGCAAATGCCTCCATTGTATTTAACAGATTGGTTCCCCAATAAGCAACCTGAGGTCAGAGGTCTGTTTTTACATCCTACAAATCTGCTCTTGAACTTGATTAATTATTATTTTTGTGTCCAAAAACACAGCACAAACAACAGACATGAAATTGAAACAAGTAGATTAAGAAAAACAGCATTATCTCAAAAGTATTTATCCAAACTATTCAGCGAGCATCTATGAATAATTAACATGTTTTGGAAATCAAGTCTAATTTACAGTCTGGTAACCAAAACCAAAACAAAAGAGAGCAAACCAGATTGCAGTTCAAGAACATTTGGGATGTAAGTCTTTGGGGCTCTGGTCTGTTCCAGAGCACTTTAAACTCTG
>NW_008824933.1:135177-177562 GCF_000699105.1 Pygoscelis adeliae | reverse complement strand
AACAGCTGCTCAAAACTTTTTTGAGCTCATTATTTACCAGTTTAATCAGTAATAGCAGTACACCGCTGGCCCCTGTGCAGTCCCACATCCCATGATCCTTTCTTTGACCCACCACAAGCCTCTCTAAATGATGCCTTCATCTGCTTTGCATAATTTTACCACAGGGCTCAACAGGTACAAAGGTCCTTACATTGGCCTCCACACCATAGATGAATGCTGTCTTGAGGATTAAAGTATTTTTCATAGCAGGATGTTAAGCATTGCCATTCTTTAACCTTCAGTCTCTTTTCATGCTTACTCTTCAACTTTTTAGAGCATTAAGTCATAAAAAAGCTTTAAGCTGAAACACTGCCTTAAGCTGTTTAATTGTGATTTTTAATGGGTCATTGCGTTTTTAAATTTGCCATGTACAAAGACTAAAAAACAAGAAAGAAAAAAAATCTCTTTAAAAGAAGCTTACTTTTTCAGATGTGGCTGCTGTTGAAAGATCTAGCTAGAGAGTGGGGTGAAGGAAGTGGTTGAGGAGAAGTGATGGACAGAAATACTTCAGCTGGCACAAAGGGTGCCTCTACAATAGAGAACACAAGTGGCTCACTCCGGGATTCTTTCCCAGGTGAAGGAGAGAGTTTGCTGTTGTACTAAGAAAAAGAGGATCTTGATACAGTCCTATCTATCAAGAAGCCAAGTTGCTTATAGTCTGCTAAGTTGCTACTATTCATCTTGAATAAAATATTCCCCAAAACAATGGTGTCCCTTGATGCTATTACGTACCTCGAGGGTTTTTTTGTTTGTTTTTTTTTTAATTCTATTTCAAAGGAAGCCATGGGAGTCATTTGCATGAAACCACAACTTTCCAGCTTATTAAGGCTTCATACAAAGAAATTCTACTTCAGGACAACTAACTCAAAATCATCATTCCAAGTTGAGTTACATGACAAAAGATACATTTTTTTGCCTTTAATAATGATTTCTTCTTCAAGGCTTTACACATTCATCCTAAGAAACAATATTTTTTCATTTGCATATTTATCATAAAAAATATCCATTTAACAAGAACATTGATTTTTTTCAGCTCTAAATTATTAAATATATTTATTTAAATATATTTCTGTGCATATCAATTGTTTTAATATCCTCCTCCATTCCACTTGTGTAATGACAGTACAGCAAGGAAATGACAGGAAAAAAAAAAGGTTGAGGGTTTTTTGTTTCAGTTCAATTTATCACCCACTCCAAAAAGCAGGTGTTTGGCATGTAGCCTCGATTTCTGCAAAGCACCACTGATTTTCACATTTTTCTGTGCATATGGAAAAATATTTCATTATTCCAAACAGTTAAAAACAATCTTGTTCTCAGAAAGAGGAAGGGTTTCTTTTCAGAACTAAAAAACATGTATGTTTCATAGTCTCCACCAGTAACAATTTATTCATATTCATCACAGTTTATTTTTTCTCTTTCTGTAATAAAATTTGACATGGATTGCAGCAAAAAAATCTTATGTTATACTGTGTGGTGGTATTCCAAATTGAGGATGGGTATGGCTCCAAAGGAGAGTCTGCATTATAATCAGGAATCAAGATTTGCCGTTATGGCATTCACAGCTGGATGGATCTTGAAAAGCTTTGCACAGCTGACTGAATTCAAGGGCATCCTAACATATGGACACACACAAACACATCACTTTTTCAAAAAGAGACATTTAGTAACTAATCCTGTAGGTTTAATTACAGACAAAAATGTCACACACGTGGTAAATCTCCCTCTGCTGGACACTCACTATGCAACTCCATTTCGACACTTTATAATGACCCTGGTGCTCTTTTGCCTTTATGGAATGATATAAGCTGCAGTTTTCAGGAGGAGCCACTTCTCTCTCTCTCTCCCTTCTCTCCCTCTTTCCTTCCCTCCCTACCTTTCTATCTCTCCCTTTTGTTCTCATGTGACCAAGACTATGATGAATGTGGGTGCCTCTGAATACTCTCTCTGTTTTGTTGAACTTCTCTTGCTAATATTAAACTCTTTTGTCTTCCTCTGTGGGGATTTCCTCATCTCCAAATCTCTTCATGCAGTCAAAAGTGGTCAAATTATTTTACAGAAAATTTTTGCCAATGTGCTGTCCCAGTTTTGCATACCAAATGTAAAATAGATTTTCCGTTCTATATAAGTTGGTTAAAAAACCTATTGAAAGGTAAATGCCCAATTAAGTCAGATGTTTTCTCCAAAAGAGAGAAATAAGCAAATGTCAGCAATTTCTGTATAACCATTCTTCTAGTCCTAGATTCTGCATGTATACTACTCTCCCCAAATTTAACCTGAACAAACACAAATA
Source organism: Pygoscelis adeliae (assembly GCF_000699105.1). Lineage (NCBI taxonomy): Eukaryota > Metazoa > Chordata > Aves > Sphenisciformes > Spheniscidae > Pygoscelis > Pygoscelis adeliae. The sequence continues at coordinate 175,233 of NW_008824933.1, read as the reverse complement.
AGTAAATATAAACAGCTCTCCATACAAACTAGGACAAGTCTAGGTGCCAGAAGGATAACACAGAACACCTTAACGTGCCTTCCTCTTTACACACCATCTACTCAGGAGAGACAGGGAAAAAAAGTTTCCAGTTCTTGTAAAGAAACAGAATTTAGGAAGTAATGGACGGAAATCAGTGGCTAAGGAACTTAAAGGAACTGGCTTGTATAAAAGTAACTGTGTATAACAGGTCTGCTCATGAATTGAAATGCTTGAGGACCCACCAGTGTTCCACAAATAAGAAAGAGCAGTAGAAATGCTTCAGGATGTTACCATAACAGCAGTTGCTTCAGTAAGATCTTGTACCTTAATATGCCTAACCTAAAACAAAAGTTAAAAATTGTATGATAAACAATACATTAGGAAGTTACAATACAGAACAAAACACCAAACAGTGAAATCTGTTGGATGGGTATAGAATTAGCACAGGACTGTTAGGATGTCAGAATGTGTCTTCTAATGTCTCTTCTACTTGTGTCAGGTTTAAATAAGGATTAATTAAATCTTAATTTTATGAATCTCCTGACCACAATTTTGTTGGGAATCCTTTTATAATTTTGTTGTTGGTGGTGGTGGTTGGTTGGGGTTTTTTTGCCCAAGATTGGGCAAAAAAAGATTGTTTCTCTCTTGCAGTTTCTTCTTCCAAACTTCTTACTTTCCACAACAAAGTCTCAGACTGTCACTTCTGATCAGGTTTGTTTTCAATATATAAAACTCCTCTTGTTATCATGCACTCAGGTTTGTCCATCTGAATGTTCACCAGCTTTATTTTGTGTCTTTTTTTTTGTCTGATTCTTTGCATGACATGTTCAACTCAGATTGAAGTGTTACCCTCCAGGTCAACCCAGTTGTTCATTATAGGTCAGAACTACAAACTGATGGATGGAAAGTTGTACTGGCGCTTTAATACTAGCAGCCACAAGTCCATTAAGAAGACCTCAACAGTTAATAATTAGGGTAAGTGAAAAAGTACAAGTGTCTGAAGTGGGTATCACTCGCTTTGTGTATTATCATTATTATTATTATTATTATTTTGCTATTATTTTTTTATTTCAATTATTAAACTGTTTTTATCTCAACCTATGAGTTTTTTCTCACTTCTGCTCTTCCAATTCTCTCCCCCATCCCGGGGGAGGAGTGAGCGAGCGGCTGTGTGGTACTCAGTTGCTGACTGAAGTTAAACCACAACACCACAGTGGACACAGTAAGAACGCAAATGTTAATAAACAATGAAAGATTTGAGCCAGAGAAAACTGCAGGGAGTGAGTGCCTGGTAGAAGGAAAGCTGTGATGATAACCATCATGCCAGCATTTCTGCTTCTCCTCTTGTTCATTGGAGGAACTAAAAAGGACCTTGAGGCAACTTTGGTCAGTCTGGTGTTTCACCAGCTTTGTCTGAGCTGAGAATCATACAGATGGTTGCTGAACCTTTATACCACTGGTTTTCAGAGGTGCTTACCATGAAACTGAGATAACTTATATCACAACAAAATACTTGTAGTGAAGGGATAATAGCATAAATGCCTCATAATATGCTGGCTGTAAAAGGTGTGGTATACTGGGCTGTATTTTGTTTGTCAGCAACCATCTGTTGCACAACTATTTGCAAAGTTTGTCTCTGGAGAGAAAAACTTTCTTTACTGTTCATGTGAGCCAAGTCAATAAGCATGTAGATCCCATCTTGATGAGGGCAAGCATCTTGTTACAGCCCTCTGCAGATCCTTTAGATGGGTGACCTTGTATATGAGGTAACGAAGGATACAGGGGAATGGAAGGAAACAGATTTTACTCTAATATCCCACTGTTATCTGAAGGTTTACCAGACTGTCATTTAATTTACTGACAATTAGAATTTGTCTTTGTATGCCTGAGAATACAACTCACTGAGTTAATATAGTCAGGCTGACAGTTTTTGCCAAGATTGTACTTCTGAATTTCTGTCTTTTCATATAACACTATAAGAATTTTTGAGATAAGAATAAGGTAATAATGCACAGGAAATATTTTTTTTTTTTCATGGTTTTATTGCAGGAATGTAACTTCTTTATTCTTGTATAAACACTACTGGTTTTCTTATTGTCACTACCATGTTCTCTCTTAATATTAGCAAGATTTCTTGACACTTATTTTCTACACCTCCCCATTATCTTCCTTTGCCACCATCTGTACACTTGAAGCTGCTTACCTAAATTACAGGTAAATCATACTTTGCAATCAATACCTTACTGGAGAACTTTACCAACATAGGTATGGATGTGCTAACCTTAAAAAGAAAACAATACAGCGTTGGGTTGTTTTAGTTGGGTTTTGAGGGGTTTTTTGTTTGTGGGTTTTTTCCCCAGGGCCAGACAGGTTTAAAGCAAAAATTCAAGAAAAGACAAGATCCCATTTGTTTATGGTGCAAAAACATACATTAGAAATCCTTTAATCTATCAATAAATAGACACTATTTTTTCTAATTTCCATCTGGAAAAAACAAGTTTTGTATTATAAGGATTTGGAGCAAAGCCTTTCATTGTGGAATCCATTTTACAAGAAAAGTTATAATGCACAATTAAACTGCATATTCGTTAAAATTACTTATTACACAGAGCATTATTTTGCATAACATGGTAAAAACCTTTAAAATGCTGGAATACTTGACAGGAACTGTAATTGCATAGCTACGCTACAATGACATTTGCATGTCTAGAAAGTACAAGGTACAAATCACATACTCATTTTTAAACAAATCCGGGTCTACCTGAATTACCTGTCTAACTACTTTGCTGAATCATTGCCAAAATTCTACGTACAACTTCACAATGTTTCAAATTCTCCATTTCAGAACATTTATTTCTTAAACTTTTGGAGGAGATTTTGAAATTTCTTAAGAATCTCCTAATAAATACTTTTTCTTGGTAAAGAGGGGCTTTGAAAAGAATGTCATGTTAGATAGTAGAAATAGCAAGAATCTTAAAAAAATCCAACAGCCAAACAACAACCCCCCAAGCCTTAGAGCTTTCTGTATTAGTGTATTTTTTTTTGACTAATCAGCCCTTTCAGCAATGAGATAAGTGCTGTAAGATCAGAATGATATTTACATAAATCCTAACTTACTTTCCCCCTCCAAAACATCTGTGTGTCATGGACAAATTGATCTGCTTAGTTAAAGAAATATTTCACAATTGCATGTAAGTTAAATATAATCATGCTTTCTGTCATTAGTGTTTACATTGAATGGGGATATAGGTAGGAAAAATAAACTTATTTTTGCATTAATATTTTCCTCACTAGATGTGGATTTATGGATATGTAGAATCCAGTTCTCAAATTTCACTGTATCTGTACTTTAGTAAGTTTTATGAAAAATGTTAGCAATTTTTATTGCCTAAATGACTACATTCTGGTAAAAGCCACTGGGAAAATGTCAGTTCATACCCATTCCAAACTGTGACATTGTTTAATTTTCTGCTAGGAAGAACAGAAAAAAAGGCTTCTGTTTGCTCCACTAGTAATCACAAAATAAATTTAATGGGGAACTTGTCTACTGACGCTGCAAGCACACTACAAACTCCTCATCCAACAGGAAGAAAGGTAATAAAAATTATTTCACTAGGTCAACACCTTTAGCACAAAACAGGTAAACACATTCAGTTTCTGTCTATCAGAGAGCAGTTTCTAATGGATCTTTAAAACACTTGCAAGTTACCTTCACATCCTTAAAATTGTTAAACATTTGGCAGCATGTTATTAGCCCTGTACATACCAAAAATACACTTTGTTCTTTCCTTCCTACTTTCATGCTCAGACATTTCAAACAACTGAAGCATATGTAATAATGATGCAAGTGGTAAGAGTTTAACACATGATGTTATTGTTAACATTCTAGCTTGTATATATTCCTTTTACCATTTGGCAGCATAAATACTGCAAGAGATGGGTGTGTATTTTGAAAGAACAATGTAAAAATGATGGAGTTAAAATGAAGTCGTGTTTTGCATTTCTCTTTGGTGACATTTTTCTACATAAGAACCTAAAACTTTGTACTGAAAATATGCATGTGCCTTTATTTTTTATTCTTTCTCTCTGTGTTTGTTTTCATGGATTTAAATAGTGTATATTTCCCCAAAGCTGACAATACAGTTTTTAGCTAAATTTTACTGACTGATCAGTAATGTTGCTTTTCTGTGATTAAGACCATGGGTAGTCACTGCAGTAGTCTACCGTACGAAAAAGTCATTGAAGTACCTTTGTAGGGCAATGGATTATGGGACATCTTAATGATAAGAGGACAGTAGACATGCATGGTGTTTTTCTGTAGATTCTGAGATCATGTCTATAAAGGCTCTGTTGAGATAGGAAAATCTTCTGCTAGCCTGTTTATTTTTCCACCTTGCAAGGTATGCTTGAGATTGCCTAATTTTTTCAGACATTAAAGGGAAATGCTCAAGAAACTATCTGAGAATATTTGTTATCCACTGCATCAATCTGAGATATTGTTTGATTATGCACAAATAATTATTTGGCAAGGTAACAGCTAGTAAATTGGCCTTCTTTGTATGGATGTTGGTAGCAAAGCGCCACTGCACCCTTTATATTTACTTTCTACTTTTATTTCTATTGCCTCTAATTATGACAAACTGGTAACAGAGAGAAAAATTAACAATTAGTTGTAAAATCAATGCTGTAGAAAATGGATTTTAAAGGACAATCTAAATGCAGTGTTAGATGCAGTTAACATTTAAATGCTGAATTTTCATTGCTAAGTGTGAGAAAGGTGTATTAGCTCATACTGTCCTCCATATTATTAGACTAGCAGTTTATTGAGAAATTGTACAAACAGAGCATTATTGAGGCTCTCCCATATTCTTTAAGCCATTGCACTTTAAGTGTAATCAGTCACTTGGTGATTCTTTCGTGCTGAAGAATTTCCTGATAGTTCTGTATTCTTTTCCATATACCTTTGTCTAAAGGGCTAAGTGTGGCTATGCTTAGGACAGAGCAGGACAACTTCATTCTTCAATACCTGATAATCCTAGTGGTCACATTCATTTTGGTGTTGAACTGCTTTGCAGACCTCCTTGTAGTCTCCATAATCTCCACATGGAGTCAGCTAGTTCCTCACTGCAAGTCATCTGCTAGATATTTCACAAACAAGGTTGGTAAGAAATTGCCGTAGGGAACACAGCCTTCTCAGTTTGCTTTTAGATGTTTTTGCAACAAAAGTGTGGGAAGCACTTGAGTACTGTTAATAAATCATCAACATTTGATAAATCATCAAGTCTAATATTGACTCATATCAATATCAAGCAAGGAATCAATATTATGTGTGTTTATGTAAGGACCAAGCATTCTAAGATTTTAAGTAATCTATCAAAAAGAGAGTGTTTTTTATAACTGTAAACCAAGAGCAAGTGTACATTATTCTGAGAAATTACAGACTTCAAGTTTAGGAAAAGAACATTCTCAGATAACATTATCACCTCTTGATTTGAGTTCCCCATTGGCTTGCTGAAGCTTGAATTTTTTTTATCCTTAGTCAATGAGGTGATGTCTGTCTAGCATCTTAAACAACTTTTGAGATGTGACTAAGAATGAGTTGGGAATAGGGATGCGTGGTAATGCTGGACTTTGATACATTTCTGTTGACTTTTTTTTTTTTTTTTGTAAAATTACTTGCTAATAAAAAAGCAAATTAATCCATCATTAATATCACACACAAATGTTAATGATTGGTCTAGGACAGGTTACATAAATACATTAGCAGTATAAATAACCAGACTTAGGACATTTTTCTAAAATAAGATAGATGCCCAAAATAGGAAATAAGTTAGATACTGTACAGGCAATTTAGATTAATAGGAAGTTATCTAGAGTAGAAAAATGATCATACAAAGTCAAATTCAGTATATAACCTCATAAAATAAGCTCTTCTTGCAATAAGAAGCATCTTTTAGAATTACATGCCACATTTATAAACAGGGGAGGTAGAAATGATCAAAGAGAGAAAAAGAGTGTGACGGTGTGGTGGGTTGACCTTGGCTGGACGCTAGGTGCCCACCAAGCTGCTCTATCACTACCCTCCTCAGCAGGACAGGGCAGGGAGAAAATAAGATGGAAAAAAACTCGTGGGTCAAGATAAAGGCAGTTTAATAAAGCAAAAGTAAAGGTCACACATGGAAGCAAAGGAAAACAAAAGATTTATTCTCTATTTCCTATCAGCAGGCGATGTCCAGCCACTTCCTGGAAAGTAGGGCTTCAGTACACGTAGCGGTTGCTTCAGGAGACAAACATCATAATAATGCTCTTAGCTTTTATTGCTGAGCAGATGTCATATAGTATGGAACATCCCTTTGGTCAGTTTGGGTCAGCTGTCTTGTCTATGTCCTGTCCTAAGATCTTGCCCACACCCAACCTACAGGGTGAAGTGGGGGAAATGTGGGAGAGACAGCCTTGATGCTGTGTGAGCACTGCTTAGCAGTAGCCAAAACACTGGTGTGTTATCAACACCTTTCTAGCTACTGATACAAAAGCACAGCACTATGAGGGCTGCTATGAGGAAAATTAACTCCATCTGACCCAGACCCAATAGAGATAAACAATCTGCTATCTTAATTTTAGCAATTATATGTATATACATAATGAAGATATTTTCTGTTAAGAGAACGAAGACTCAAAGAAATGAAGGAAAATTTTGAGGTGTGATCGCCTCCCAGTTTACAGCTCTGAAACATCCTAGCATAACAATGCCCCATAACAATGTTTTCAGAACACAGAAGATAATTTTTAGAGAAGTAATTGAGAGAAATTACCTCTGAATGCTTCTTCCTAGGTAGGTGTTACTTCTTCACCCTATAGAGACAGAAAGAAAACAAACAAACAAAAATAAATGAAATCCAAATACGACAATGATTACTTAGTAGCTATTGTTTACTCACCCTGCAGATGCTTCTATATCCAAAGTCAAAGTTATTCAGACCTCATGAGAGGACAATAATTAACATTCCTACAATAGATTGGAAATTAAATTTTAAAATGGAACAGTACAGTGAAAGAAGAAAAGAAAAGCTGAAATGGCAAAATGGAAAAAGCCACGTCCAAACACAAGTACAGGAGGACTAAATCCTTTGGCACTACTCATTGCCACTGTCTATTGCTGTTGGAGTCATGAAACAAAAGAGCATGACTGTTTACCTACTTTCTGATCTAACTGTGGTTCAATAATTTCCCAGATCAAGTGCCTGTTCCTACCACTATTTCATTTTCAAATTGGAGGTCAGAATATGCTTAACCTTCATGTTGTAAAAGCAGTGAAAACACCTGAATAAAGTTTTAGTCTCTGTTAGTTAAAATACTAATTTTATTTTATGTTTACAAAATAAACTAATATGCAACATATGTTTTACTTTTTTTTAATATACACAAATGATTCAGAGTATCATTTCTTAAGTCTGTTCTTTGTTATTTTTCCCTTTTCTCATTATTATTCCCTTTATAATGCTGACAATAAATTGTGATTGACGATAATCTATTGTTTGAGTTGTTTTCCTTTCATCTAACCATTTATGCATTTCTGTTGTATGACTGAATAAGAAGAAATAACGGGCAAAGATTTGCAAAGATGTGCAAATACTTGAAACACTGTACTGTCAGCATGCTCAAATACAAAAGGAATATTTTCAAAATTGTAACTGGAAATATTCAATTTACAATTTTGTATCTGCATAAAAATTTGCACTTTTTCTTAAAAAAATAGTATTTTCTTCAAAAGAAATGTGAGGGATGAGCATAAAAAATGGTGCAGAGAGGATGGACTTAATCCTTTAGGTAGCCCGCATACTCAGTTGCTGCTGAAATTTATGTGGATATGAAGGATGTTCAGGATTTGAAGGATTAGATGTAAAGTAAGCATGTTTAATTTTGAAGGAAATGTTTATGCTCGGGGTTTTTTTTCTACTGTTTATCTTACTCCACTGAGATAAGCAAGGGTATGTAGATGTAAGTGTCGCAAAGTTAATTTCATTTGAAGTGCACAGAAAAGAGGATGATAAAGTGTGACTATTTATCTCTTTATCAAGAGCACTTTTCATCTGTGATAGAAATTATAATAGAGCTCTAAAGAACAAAAAGAGTAATGGCAACAGATATTTCACTGACTCACTCTTGAATGTAAATGCATAAGGAAAATTAGTTTAGTTATGTATTTAGAGGGCAGGAAAAATCTCACAAAGCTCTGATTCATTTTCTAAAATGTAAATATTAATTCTGGTTTTATGGGAGCAAAATAAACAGTCATTTAATTCAAAAGAGAACCTGAACCATTCATTTGGTGTGCCTACAGACACTTTTACTCTAGAACAACAATTCAGCTTTAAAATGTTCTGACCCCTATTTTTTTCCCATTTGATTGTGAAAAAATCAGATTTTTTTGAGATTTGTAGACTGATATTTCTTATTGGATTTTCAAGCAAACTGAATTTTTAATTTGTGCACACAACTGCTTATGCATAGTTAGAAATGTAAAGTTTCTATGTATGCAAATATATGCTCTGATTACTCAGAGCACCTCATGAAAATACAGGACTTACTTCCAGTCTTTCCATGGGGTATGTTGGATAATCTTCAAATAAAGAACAATTTAAATAAAAATACCACAGTTCCTTTATTAAGTATATCACCATCACCGTCTTTGACATTTTAAGACATTCCTCAAGTTGTAGAATTTGTATGTCATGCTTTGTGGAAAAATCAGAATCAGGTAAAGATATGTGTGTACTGTTTTTTGGTGGTGATAAAGTTAGTTTTCTTTAGTATGGTGCCATGTTTTGGATTTGTGACCAAAACAGTGTTGATAACACTGGGATGTTTTAGCTATTGCTCAGCAGTACTTGCACAGAGTCAAGGCCTTCTCTGTTTCTCACACCACCCCACCAGCGAGGAGGCTGGGGGTGCACAAGAAGTTGGGAAGGGGACACAGCCGGGACAGCTGACCCCAACTGACCAAAGGGATATTCCACACCACATGACATCATGCTCAGCAATAAAAGCTGGGGAAAGAAGGAAGAAAGCATGACGTTTGGAGTGATGGTGTTTGTCTTGCCAAGTCACCGTTACGCGTGAGGGAGCCCTGCTTTCCTGGAGATGGCTGAACACCTGCCTGCCCATGGGAAGTAGTGAATGAATTCCTTGTCTTGCTTTGCTTGTGCGCGCGTCTTTTGCTTTACCTATTAAACTGCCTTTATCTTGACCCAGGAGTCTTCTCACTTTTACTCTTCTGGTTTCCTCCCTCATCCCACTGAGAGGGGAGTGAGTGAGTGGCTGTGTGGGGCTAAGTTGCCCACCAGGGTTAAAACACAACAATGCGATAGGTGAAAATGACCATTTCCAGGGGAAGTCCAGAGGAAAATTAGGCACATTGTTAAATTTTAAGTAAAACTTGAAAACTACTTATTGATATCTTTTTTTACTTAGCTCTGATAGAAGGTGCACATCATACAAAATGTTTTAGTCTCATCTGGTTTTTAATCCACTATTCTTTGTTCTAAAGGAGAAGATAAGCCTATCAAGCTGTTCCATTATGCCTGATCTCTTCTGACTGTTTCCAGCTGTTCCCTAACATTGATCCTCCTGACCAAAATTCTAGCAAATTCCTTGTCAGGGTCATCACCACTGTATTTCTTTGTGCTGTCACCCCTTGCAGCTTTGGCTGTTTATTCTGAGCATGCCTCCGCTGGTGTGGGACTCTGAGGAGGTACTCGTATCCAATGGCCAGAAGTGGCTGAGGTGCAAGTGACCTTATCCATGAGTCAGACTTCACTTAGGAAGTGTTAGACAGAACACTAACTTTTAAAGCAGATGTTCAGTCACACAGGCACATCTACTGAGATGGGAGATGGAATTAACAATATGTGGCTGGCTGTCTACCTATATGGCATTTCCAGTGTGAGAAGTTGGTCTGTTTATACCAATATGCTGGCTGTATCAGAACATGATGAAACCAAGTGCACTGAGATACACTCTCACTGTAAACCTTTACAACTATTTAAGCCAGAGATTGCCTCGATAACACACTATTAAATTTGTATGTACACCAAATGCACAGCTGACTGAGGCAGAAGAAAAGAGACAAGAACAAATAGATGGGTTAATGGAAGAAAACAGAACAAGCCACAAAGAAAGCAAAAGCTAAGGTTGTTTGCTACAGGTATTAAGTTTGTTCCTGTTCTGATATATGACAGGAAAGAAGACGTTTAGGAGAGCCAGAGAACTTCAGGGTGAAGCAGGCAGAGGATGTCTGGGGAAAGGTACCTCTGTGGAGTTTTGTGGGATGATTGGTGTCCACAGGGACAACGGGCATCTGACCTTGTCTCATTTTTGTCACTGAAGACAGGTGGGAATATCAGTGGCTCAGGACTGTATACCCTTGTGTGGGGTTCTTGCCCTCTCACACTGTGTGACCTGCAAAGGATCTGCACCTCACAGGAGTACAACCTTCTTGTACAGACTCACTCAGGATGCCACTTTGGCTGTGTCTGATCTGCTATACATGAGATACAGAGGGAGACGCAGTGATCATGGGCATGACTACCAGTCTTTTTGCTGCTACTATGTTAGTATCTAGAAGCAGATTCCAAGGCCAAAGCTGTGATATGAAGCTCAGAATAAATTAATCAGTTATGCCTGTGTGACATGTGCTTATCTGTAACCTATGAGGGTTGTGTAAAATCCACAGAGATAATGGCACCGATGTATTTCTCACACATGCACACTGCTCTTACAGACCTCAAGGAGAACTGTATTAATCAGTTCAATTTATTTCTCAGAAATCTTAATTTCTTTCTGTTCAGTTTACAATATCCCCTCAGAGGCTGGTCAAAGTAAAGTTTATAGTCCTATAATATTCCATGGAGAGAGATTAATTGGAGGAGTCTCATTCCACTATATTCCCCTGGGAGGAAGCAGATGGAGATTTTACTGCAACATCAACACCAGTTCAGGCTACTCTGCATCTTCCAGTATACTACAGGTCAGCTGAGTATGCTATTTATTGTTATTTCCTCCATGCAATTTGTCAGCTAAGCCAAATGGTACGGTTGGTACTTTCCAACTGTAACACCTAAGTTCAACCACAGAAAACTCACTGCTCCTCAGGAAGGAAGTGGCAAAAAAGTCCAGCATAGGGGACAACCACTTCAGAAATCCAGGGGAATTTTCCTCTCCCAGTTTGAGAATGATGGAAGAGTGTACTGTGACTACTCATGTAACAAACTCAGTTTAGAACTCACCACCGGTCCTTCCTCGAGGAGACTTTCAAACTATTGCTAGCCAGATCTACTTGATTTTGACTTCACTCAAAAAATTATGTTAAATAAAAGACAGGATCAAGCATTTAGAGGTATAGAGAGAAGAAGAAGTTAATGGCACATCAGAGGAAATTAAAGAAAAATTTTATCATTACATTTGGATCTTGATGCCACACTAATTAAGGTAAGGTTCTTATGCCAAACATGTTAATTTATTTAAAGAAAAAAAGATGACATAACAAGATAATAGTGATAAATGAGTAGTAAAAACAAGTTAAAAGGCAAGGAAAGATTTTAAGTAAGTTAGTGTAATGTTATCTTCAGTTAATCAGTAATAAATCAAATACAGAACATTTTTTTGTGATGCAAAGGGGCAAAGCCGAAGTGAAATTATAATAAATTTGCATACTTTAATTACCTGGTAAATATAGCCTAGACTAAACTATTGCAAGAATAGCATCAGTACACAAGAAACCCCAACACATGACAATATTTTTTGTTCAAACATTCTACTTATTTCAAGAAACCAAATTCTGCTTTCAGATATAACACTGTGACTTCAGTAGCTTACCCAAAATAAAAAAAGATTTTTTTGAAATAAATTTCACTTCTTTCTTTCTTATTATTCCTTAGATATGGCATATTAGTCATTACATGTTGATAACATTTTAATTTAGTTAAATATGCTTTATCAGTATTTTTATACGTTTTACTTGGGGCTCTGTATGTTCTCCTCAGTTAGAGGTTAATCTCTGTTCCCTTATCTTTGTTTATATTAACTATTTGTCTTGAATTTCTCAGGCCATACAGCTGTGGTAGCTAGAATTTAATGAGATTCATTCAGAAAGAAATTACTTAGTCATCATGGTCATGTGATAATGTAGGTTACAAATGGTGTATGATTCAACAGTGTTGTGATGGGCTGACGCCAGCCAGCAGCCAAGCTTCTACACAACCACTGGCTCGCTCCCTCCCCCTCAGCAGGATGGAGGCAGAAAATAGAAAGAAGAGAAGTGGGAAAACTCATGGTTTGAGATAAAGACAGATTAATATGTGAAGGAAAGTAAGAGAGAGAGAGAGAGAGAGAGAGAGAATAAAACAAAAATACAAGTGGAACAAAGGAAATCACTCACCATCCTCTACAAGCAGACCAACATCTAGCCACTCTCCAAACAATGACCACCTTGAAAGCCAAAACAACCCACTCTTTTTCTTCCTCTAATTGAGTTTCTGTTGGTGAACATGACACCATATGGTATGAAATATCCCTTTGGCCAATTTGGGTTAGCTGTCCCAGTTATGTCCCCTCCCAACCTCTTACCCACTCCTAGCTGACTTGATGGGCAGGGGGCAGAGTGGAAAAAAAAGGGAAAGCCTTGACACTGTGTAAGCACTGTTCAGCAAGCACCAAAACATTCGTGTGTTACCAACACTGTTTTAGCCACAAATCCAAAACATAGCATCATACAGGCTGCTATGAAGAAACTTAACTCCAGCCCAGCCAGACCCAGATCAAGTATTTCAGATCCAACAGATTTAATTCAAAATAAAGAATCTTCTCCATGAATTTATTCAGCTTTAATGATCATTTGGCTTTGCATTTTATAGATTGACATATCTTTTTATGGATATATCAAATCTCTTTCTAAATAGGGCCTATGCAAAGTCATCAAAACATATGCTTTGAAGACTGCTTTCAAATAAAAGTAGTCCCATGCTAAAAAAGATATTATGCAAGATCTTGGTTTTATCGCTGGTTGTTAGAAGGTACCAAGTACAATAAATGAATATGGAGCTTGCCTCTTGGTTATCTAATGGCTGTACAAGCAGAGTGTTTAATAGGTACAATGACGCCAAATAATTGCATAAAAAGAGCTGTGTGGGTTTAGACAAAATGTTATATCAAAAACAGTACTGAAAGCAATAGAATGGAAATAGTGTTCTATTCTTGCCATACATCCTGCTGTATGAGGGACAAAGAAGAGTTATTAAAAGAGTGTGGAAATAATTTTAAGGCATTATTAGCTTTTTAATTGGGTGAGCATAATCTTACCAACCTCCCCTTCTCAACCAACATAAAGCAAAAGACTAATGATATTTTGTATATTAATGTGTAGGGTAATCTTGGTAATCAACATAAGGTTGTGTTTGATAGCCACCACTACTTTCAGGATAGTTCCTACATTTTTCCCTCAAAAAGCAAGCTATTATCATTAATAATTTTCCATTGTAACAGACACAGTAATATGTAAATCACACAGCTGACACAGTACCTACTCTAAGACTTTTTAAAAATTGCCTTTTCTGTAATCAAATGCAATATGGTACCTGGGGCATTCTCTTTGCTCATGCATCACATAAATGTAAAACCCACAGAAACATGACTAAATTGCAAACCCTTTTATAGGTTCAGGATAGTGCATGGCTTGATAGATAATCCTCACTTAAGTAAATTTCATTTCATCTTATATAGTGGGAAGCACTGCACATGCATTTTATACATATGAAGTGAATGTTATTTATAAAGAAAGTCCCAACTTTGAAACAAATTGTATTCTGAAAGAAGAAAAAAATAAAAAAGAAAAAAGGGGAAGGGAAGAATAGGTATCTGGAATGCAACAGTTATAATCACTTCAGTCCAGATTCCGCTGCTGAATAGTACCATACAACTCAATTTTATTTTAAGCAAGGGAAGAGGAACATGATTCTGTAATTCTTTAGCTAGCTGTATGTAGCAGTGTGAATGGCCACTACCTTAAAAGATGTCAAGGCAGATGAGAAGCTCGTTACTATCTTACTGAGGTACTAGCTTATCCACTCTTCAAAGCTGTAACAAGCTAAATTGTCACCTTCACTGGTGATGTATGCTGATACTTTTGCTTCTAGATTTAAGTGTTTCATTTAATAGGTCCCACGCAAAATAACCTTTCACTTTTCTCCAGATTTTCAAAAACAGATTTTTAATCTCCTCTGATTTAGTGTTTAAAAGCAAATATATCTTCCACAAACTCCAAACAAACAAACTCTTATCGTATACAAATTGCTCAATTTTTTTTTTTTCTAAAGGAGATAACATCTGCTCCTAAGATCCTGCAAAAACACCTGCAGAGGGTGTTTCCTGTTATTTATAAAACAAATCTCTGTCATTCGGTGAAGAACGAGGAAGAGACAGTAGTGCTCTTTAGTGCTATTTTAGTAGTATTCTTGGCTTTTTAAATTTGGAAAGCAGCAGGATACTGCAGTGAGTACACTATTAGCAAATGGTGCCTAAAAGTAGACAGGCAAAGATGATTAGGCAATTCAGGGTTGACAACTCTGATTTATATATTACTGTAAAAGCTAGAGGAGGCTAGATATCTCTTTTGAAATTAGAAAAAGGAAATACTAAAAGTAGATGACATTTCAAGACGTTATCTAAAGCAGCAATATATTTCCTCTTCATTTCCTATAGTGATTATCTTTCCAAATCAGATACTGCAGCACGGCCTTCCTCCTATCCCATCCTTAAAGTAGTCAGCATAAGATACTTCAAAAAGAGGGAGAACATAAATGGGAAAACTTACTTACAGATGAAGCTTCTCCTTAGCTGGAGAAAATTATTGATCTATTCTCCTGATCATAAGATTTAATGACTCTCAGATATTTTCTCCACCTAAATAGTTATCAATGTTTTAATCACCCATGTTCATGTCCTGTTTGAACTTTTTGTAAGCTGCTGGCTTCAATACCACACTGAGTTAAAAATCATGTAAAGTTGTATTTATTTTCATAACTTTTAATTTTCTTTTTCTGTTTCCTTGGATACCTGCTTATTTCAGAACTGCAGAATGAAAAAAAGAGACATTTTATAATCCACTTCACTAATATATACTTGTATTTTGAATTGTGTAAATCAGTTTTAGGATCCTCTGATACCTCCCATATTTCTAACATTTATCACCAAACTTTTTATCTCATCCCCTGCAATATAAATGGATTCTTGTAATTTTATTCATCATTAGAATGCTGTGGTTGTTAACTTCATTTTTTCTTATACGGTCTAACATAGGTTCTTTCTTAATCACTGATGGTCACTGGTTTACACTGGTGACAGTACGGTCTTGATATTCTTCCCTAGTTGATTCAGCTAACTTAACATGATCAATACGTGCAATTGTTTGACATCGTCTCTCATTATGTATGCTGCTGTGGCTTTGCCTCTAGTGAATTTTGACTATTACCCCACTCATATTTGCTTACTATTAAATCCTCCAGAAGTCTTTATAGCTTTCTATGACTAATGTATAATTTTGTGATACGTCATTTTGTCAGGTTTTTTTTCTAGATCATTAATTGCATCTTCAACACCAATCCTAGCAAAATGATTATAGAGAATCCTATATAAGTCTTCTCCTAAGGTAAGCCTTACTGTCTGAAGTTTGGGGTTTTAGGGAGTGCTCTGCTTAATAAAGCCGGAAGAAGTATTCTCACTGTTGCTAATTCCAAGTTTCCAGCCTAAGTGCAAACCTCTGGAGGTCCTTCAAAAACTGCTCACTCACTCGTTTGCTACTGGTCCACAGCTCTGTATGAAATATTACATATTCAAATCTGAGACATATTCCTTGGCAGTAGCCCAGAGACAATATCATTCTTCACCTTTCCATTCACATGACCAGAAGCATTAGGTGTGTCCTTCAGCATATTATATACACACATATACACAGTGCATGTGGTATATAAGTGCGTAAATTGTAAGACTGGCCATGGCACCTTAGTCACAAGAGCTTAGAAACCGATTTCATAAATTCTCTTGACAAAAGCACCAAACAAGAACGTCTTGTTGTAAAAAAAAAGAAAAGCTAGAAAGGGATTTTAATGTTGCCTAAACTTTTTACTCAAAAAATTTATCAGTGTTAGCTGAGAGCAATCATAACTATACTTGAAGTCAGAACTGAAATGAAATGTGAGGGGGCAAAGAGTTCCTAAAGTCTGAATATGGTTCTTGCATTTAATGAACAATATTTGAAGAGCTACTGTAAGAACCCCAATCACTAAAGGCAAATTAATGCATTTGACTGAATATACTGTCATTTAACAGTACTCTATTGATTTCAGTGTTACCTAAAAGGAATCATGAATGTGTTGGTGTGTGCCTATTCAACACCCTCATCAATGTAAATGTGAATCAAGGAAAACTACATAATGCCTGTGAAAATCTATTACTTATTTTACACTCTCCCAAATCTATATTATCCTCCTATTTCCTTGCAGGTTCATTGCTTCTGTTCTAATTCACTGATTTCTTTATTATTTGAGTGTCTAGACAGTTATTTGTTATTCGGATTCTTGCTCCACTCTTTCAGGTGTCTTTTACTTTTTTTTTTTCTTTTTTTTCTCTTTTTTTCCCTGCCATCAGTTTATTTTGGGATCTATTGTTTTAATTTAGAAAACATTTCTGCTTATTTAAAATATATCAGTTTGGATCAAAAATGTCTAGCTATTTTTCCTTCCCCTTGCTTTCTATCTTGTTTTTGTTTAAGGGTATGGAATTCTGTTCCAACTTAATTTTCTCTATACACATCTTTAATTAGCTGGTGTTCTAAGTTCAGGAAGTTAAATTACCTTATGTTTCACTGACAAATTTTAATTTACATTGTTATTTTCTACTGATTATCTCCTGCTGTTTTAAATTTCCCTTTGGAAGTTTTACCTCACAAAGTTAAATTTTGGCATGCCTTGTCTCCGTACAAGACTGAACTCAACTTAATACTCAAAAACAGTCTTTGACTAGGTACTCCAAAAACCTACATGACTTTATTTCAAAGACACTATCTTTTGTTCTCTAAATTACATTAACTCAAGAGGCAGCAATATAAGGTCCTGAGAAACTTGGTCCATGAGCCCCAGTATTACTATGTATGCCTAAAAATGCAAAGAATACTTAGGCAAAGTAAATTGGTTTTGTACATAAATTCAGTGAAAAGGGTAAAAATAAAAATAAATTAGGGAAATTTTGAGAAGGAATATGAACAATCAGAATATGTATCTTCTACCCAACTGAGCAAAAAATTTTCTGTCTTCACATTATCCTTATTTTTGTCATTATTCTTGAATATGAAATGTGAAATGTGTCAGTCACACACCCTTCTATGAAGAAGTTTGGTTTTTCCTTATCACATTTTTTTATAAAGTGAACATAATTCCTAACCATAGCAAACAATTTTTTGTTCAAGGTCCAAAGGAGAAGAATATAACTTATACATTTTCATCCTATCTACTTTAACATGAAGATATCTCACTTATTTTTTTGTAAACTCTTTGACCTTAATAATACCTTATGATAGTAACTAAGCTGATTATGAACAAGTTGATTATGAACTAGGTAAATCTTTCACTTTATTCAAATAAGGCACCATTTGATTGCATTGAGTTCCTTTTTATAGTATTAAATTTCTATTGCTGGTCTTCTCCATGCTTTTCCATTTTAAAAAATACTTTCTCTTTACTTACTTTTAAGCAAATATATGCCAATACGTATTTAGTGCCTACTGTAGCATTAGTGTAACATTAGAGTTCCTGGCACTTACATGAATCCTTAGAAATTGAGATTAAATCTTGTTTTCACAAATAATCACATAGATCTTAATAGATTTCTGACAGAACCTGATCTGAAATACTTTAAATTGGGGTTGAAAAAGCTCAGTTACACAAATTCAGATTTCCACCATAAAAGTCCTGAAGCACTTTAAAATATATTTTAAAAGACAATAATTTTATAATTTAATAATATTATAAAAATATTAAAATACACCCATTATTTCCCTGTGTTTTATTTAGGACTAAAAGTGACCACCATCTTCAAAAATTAAGCCATAATGGATAACCACAGAAATATTTCTGCTCATATTGAATGCATTCTGAAATTCTATGATCAGTGCTTGTTCACATCAGGTCTTTTGCTTTTGCTTTGGTATATCTTAACTTGAGACAGAAATATGAATACTTTAGGCAACGTTAAATGAAACTTGTCCTAGCTCTTAAGACTTCTTTTATGACTGTTATGCATCTGTATTTCTCCTTTCAACTCCTGTGCAAAAGTTCCACCTAGATAAACAAAACCTAAGTAAAAACATTATGAAATGGCTGCACCATGTACTTACCTTCTCAGTTTTGTCTTGGACCTTTCATAAATATCTAAGCATTATGTGAGCAAACGATGCTCTGAATTTTTGTTTATTTGCAATTTTTGGGTTTTTTTTTGTTAAATTTTTTACATTTTTAACAAATCTAAGCAAAAATCCAAATTAAACAAGGCTGCAAATCCTGTTCATCCTATTTCTCCCCACCAAGGTTATCAATAATAGACACCATCAGCAGCTAAAACTGAAAGCATTAGCACTGATACAAACATCTCTCTGTATAACGTCAATATAGCAAACAGAGAATCAAAAGACAGTTTTGAATAGCTACATAAGTGAACTCCCTCTTTAGCAGTCAATTTAAAGCCTAGAGTGTGTTTCAGTGTTTCGGAAGATAAGCACCAAAGGACTTCATGTTGCATAAGTAATTTTCCTGCATCCATTGGTATAAATATAAGCAGGGTTGGATTCTTTAAGATAAACATTACATTTTTTCACTGGTTTTATCTACCTTTCCTCAGGTATATAGTCTTACATAGTCTTAGCAACATCAGTTAATAAATTGCCTGTATGAACACCTGCATGCACCCCTCTAAAGAATTCTGAATGTTCAAAAGAAATGCTTAAACAGGAAATGATTCAGCATTTGCTAAGAAATATGAAAGATTTTTCCCCCAAATAAAGAACTGCTATTAAACAGGTAAATTGGCCACTGTTTTTTATCTCAGATCAACTTTATTAGCTGTCAGAACTGAATCAGTGACCACAGAATACCTTTATATGTGTTTTATTGATATTCTAGAATCTAAACAGAAGTTAATGAATGGACCAGACTATATCCAGCAAAAGAATTTTATTTTGTTTTATGAAGTGATAAAAATATCATTTATTATACCTCTTCTAAAACCTTATGCATTTTATTCATTCAAATGGAAAAAAAATCAAAATTGAGACAATATATCACTAAGTTATTTATTAATAGATTTATTCATATTTTGCATAGCATAATATTCTCCTTATAGATAGGCCAATATTCCATTGACAAAATGTATCTAAAATTAAGGAGAGCTAAGCACCACTTAAATCAGTAGATTGCCAAGGGATGCTGTGGAATTGCCATCACTGGAGGTTTTTAAGAACATCTTTGACAAACCTGTCAGGAATTGTTTAGGTAGCATTTATCTTGCCTTAGGGCAGAAGGTAGGACGAGATGATGCCTTGAGGTTCTTTCCAGTCCTATTTTCGGTGATTCTTAGCATCTTCAGCAATGCTGATGTTTCTTACAACAGTAAGTACATTCAAGGAAGTGGAATGACCTATACCAACCATTTCCAAGACCCTTTCCAAAGTCTTTATTAATTACTAAGATTTTGTTTTCTTGGAACTCCAGCAAACAACTTCGAAGAATAGATTGTTTATATATGCACACATGCCTATGTACTTATCAGCAGTTGTTGGCACTGAATATATTATTCTCTACACATTTAGTCTTCCCTTTGTCTTTCAAGTAGGGGGAGGACCCACTACAAAAGAAAGTCAACTTACTCTGCTGTAGCTTTTCTACTCTGTGGTAGAAATGGTGCTTAGACTTACGCTGAAGGTGAAGTGAGATGGACTCATAAATCACAAAGGTAGGAGGCAAGTGGCATATTAAGCCAATGGCCACCCTCCTTCCCAGGATGTGCTGTGCAGCCTCAGCCATCAGCCCCTCTCCATCTCTGTGGCCCTGTTCCCCATGCAGGGTCTCCCATTGCTTGGAGCTCCTGGCATCTTCTGAAGCTGCAGCATCTTCTCCCCAGCACCCAAAATGCCATGTCATCAGCCTTTTTTATGCAGTGGGGAGAAGTGGGGAGGGAAGAAGCAGCTCTAACTCTATTATCTTACTGTTCACATAAAAGTCCTAGCACAGATTGCTCCTCAGTGACAGATTTCTAATCACCCAGACATTTCAACTGCTTCATTTCTTTTCTGTTTTATTCTGCACTACCATGCTTTTCTCTTGATCTGCCTTACAGAAATATTTTAATAATAGTTTTTCAGTCCAAACATTTCATACTGCCAGAAATCTACTTCTTTCAACTGAAATGTAGTCTCCCTTCTACCCATTTTTAATTCATTCTTCTATTAATTAAATGACATTTTGAAACTCATGAGTGGTGCTTAGTCACTCAGCTCCACTGATGTTTAATTAAAGGTGGGTGTCTAATTGCCCAGAGTGCAACTGAAAATTGCCCTGAAGCCTTTGTAATATGTACTCATTCCTTTATCAGTCTCAAATGCCTTCTTGTACAGTGAGTTACCAACATAATTTTCTCTGAAAAATCCTTATCATTTTCATCAAAACTAAACAAAAGGCATAAATGCAGAGGTCAACAAGACCTTCACACCTCTCCAAATTTCTCTGTCAGTTTAGTATGAGATTCATAGAGAAGGTGTGTTCTGCTTCTGTAGATATCATTACAAAAATTGATTTAACTTGAATAACATACAGTCAATCCCATAAAGGGTATAAATCCTTTCAGAAATCACAATAATAATAACTTCAATAGTTTGTTCCTACTAATTATTGCAGATCTTCCATTAGTCTTATTAGAGGTACTGTATTTTTCATAAAAGGGAACAGTATATTAAAATTCACTATGCACTTTTGAGAAATTATGTTCAGTTCTGCCTTACAGACTACCTTGGAGATTAAAAATTATTGTTATGAACCTGAATAGACACAAACAAGTTTGGATAAACAGGAAATGGTTTATATTCCTATGTTAGGCTCACCCAGGTTAAATAAATAAGAAGGAACTAAATTTTGGTGCAGAACTTGAAGGGTTCCAGGAGATCATAGAATCATAGAATCATTTAGGTTGGAAAAGACCTTTAAGATCATCGAGTCCACCATTAACCTAGCACTGCCAAGTCCACCACTAAACCATGTCCCTAAGCACCACATCTACACGTCTTTTAAATACCTCCGGGGATGGGGACTCAACCACTTCCCTGGGCAGCCTGTTCCAATGCTTGACAACCCTTTCAGTGAAGAAATTTTCCTAATATCCAATTAGGATCCAATAAACCTCCCCTGGTGCAACTTGAGACCATTTCCTCTCGTCCTATCAGTTGTTACTTGGGAAAAGAGACTGATACCCATCTCACTACAACCTCCTTTCACATAGCTGTAGAGCATGATAAGGTCTCCCCTGAGCCTCCTTTTCTCCAGCCTCCTTTTCTCCAGCCTCACTAGTTGTTCCCCAACTGGGAACAACCCCAGTTCCCTCAGCCGCTCCTCACAGGACTTGTTCTCTAAAGCCTTCATCAGCTTCATTGCTCTTCTTTGGACACAATGGTAGACCACAGAAAATGAATTTGTTTTGTTTACCAGTGATCCACTAAATGGTTAGAAAAGATCACTGCCCAGCTTCTAAAGAGATGTCCTCCAGTCTTGAAGAAACCTGCCATTTGTTAATTGTGGCCAAAATGAAGCTGGATTAACAATGGGATTCTCAGAGTTCTTTGAGTGACACCACCCATTCTTCTGTCAATTTTCAGGCTTTGCTTCATATAACTATACTGAAGCATAGTTCCTGCAGGAAAGCATTAGGCAATACAATGGCATGAAGTAAAGAAAGGAAGATTTACAGAGAAACGTCAAAAAATGCTCCATGAGTTCAAGATTCGAAAAGATATCTTGCAAAGAAAGAAACACATCTACTACTACTCAAAGTGTTTATATTTATATTAAAAAAACCGAACAAAACAAAACCACAACACAAACAGCCCAACCAAAAACCCCCAGATACAATGCTAGAAGAGTGTTTATTAGGCAATTATTTGTTGCACTAAATAAAAGAAGATAAAAGCACTTTAAGGAGCATTAATATTTATTTAATAGTTCTGGTTATAGAACTCATATTAGCTATCAAATATACGCTGCCTCTACTGCTTGTTGCTTGTTCAATGAGGGTTTTTATGAAATTAAGACAGTGGCGGCACAAATTAAATATGAAAGAGCAGCAGTAATTTGGAAGAGTAATGATCAAGAGAGCCCAAAATAAATAGTGCTTTAATTTTTGTGACTCTAACTTTTCAATGGAATATTTGGCTAACTTCAAATTATCAGATATAAACTTGTTAAATTGAAATTGAAAAAGTTGTGCATTTTCTGTAACGGAAAGGGAGCTTTTGAAAGTCTCTAATTCTGTGTTTATCACAGTCAAAACAGTGGAAAACAATTCCAAAATCCAATTAATATTAAAAAAACCCAGCATACCCCAACATCTGTTACTTGTTTGTGACTGATTTTACTAGGTGTTTATTAATTCTATTCTTCCCTTAATTTCCATCTCATTTTACAAAATAATTATGATTTTTTTATTAAGGGTTCATTTTTATTTGGATTAAAAAAATAAATGTCTTGCCAGGTGAAAGAAATTGTGATGCCTAAGGTCAGAACTTCCTTAGCAACATCACTTCCATTGATAATTTCTCTAGTGCCTACAAACCTCCTGCTTTGAAACATGTCTGCTCCCTGGAGCACAGCATCCTGATCTTGTTTTATGGTACCAGTAATATAAGCACTAAGACTTGCTCTTTTTTAAATTAAGTAGATGAAAAAATCCACTGACAGAGCTGCCTTCTTTCAATGAATATTTTTGTTTGAAACATCTCTTTTCCCATTGATGTAACAGTAAAAACTTACTTCAGAATAACTAAATATGTAAAAAACAATCAAACCTTAAACTCTATAGTATGTAAATTGAACGGTAAATCTTAAGTATTTAAGTGTTTTCTGGAATTTTTACACTAATATTAAAATGGGATGAATTGAAGTTTAAAATTTTGTAATGGTTTATTTAATTCCTCTGCTGCCAATAGCAGCTGCTGTGATTTAACCTTGGTAGGCAGCTCAGCCCCACACAGCCACTCACTCACTCCCCCACATTGAGACTGGAGAGAGAATCAGAAGAGTAAAAGTGGGAAAACTCATGGGTTGAGATAAGGACAATTTAATAGGTAAAGCAAAAGCTGCATGCACAAGCAAAGTAAAATAATGAATTCATTCACTACTTCCCATGGGCAGGCAGGTGTTCAGCCATCTCCAGGAAAGCAGGGCTCCATCACGTGTAACGGTTACTTGGAAAGGCAAAATGTCCCCCTTTCCTCCTTCTTTCCCCAGCTTTTATTGCTGAGCGTGATGTCATACGGTATGGGATATGCCTCTGGTCAGTTGGGGTCAGCTGTCCCAACTTTTTATGTATCCCCAGCCTACTGGCTGGTGGGGTGGTGTGAGAAGCAGAAAAGGCTTTGACTCTGTGTCAGCACTGCTCAGCAGTAACTAAAATATCCCTGTGTTATCAGCACTGTTTTGGTCACAAATCCAAAACATGGCACCATACCAGCTACTACTGAAGAAAACTAACTCCTTCTCAGCCAAAACCTGTACAGCAGCAAATACAAATAGGATTTTTATCACTATGATATCTACTAAGAGATCCCCAAATTATCTATTTGAATATATTTCTCACTGAAATGAATTTATTTCCCTATAGAATTCATCATTTATAAATACTACCGTGTGCTTTTCACTGTCCAATTTTTGGTATGGTGTTGAACAACATAAAGTGGTCACCTTCTATTTAGTGTATTTAAGTGTAACCCCAGCCTGTTATGCAGGGTGGTTATGTGCCATGAACCTTTGTGCTTACCATTTTATTGGCCCAAAATGATTCTGTGAGGAGGTGCACATTTTATTTTGCTTTGAAATCTGGGTTTGTTGCAACACTCAGTAGACTAATTTCCACCGACATTCATAAGAACATGATGCTGGTGTATACTCTGAAGAGTGGAAATTGTACCACTTCTTAATGTTTGCATTCAGCTTATTAAATATAGTTTCAAATTTCTTCTTAGGGTTCCCTTTCCCTTCCCCTTCCCCACCTTTCTGTACTGTCTCTATTTTCTACTGCACATGCTACTCTTTGTTCCTTTGGCAGCAAAAAGAACTAATCTTCCAGTAAAGGTGGAAGTCATTGGATCTCTGCCAACTTGCAAAACTTTCTATTCCTGTTTACAACTCATCTGATTAAGAAACAGAGAATCTGCAAAGAAACAACTATTGCCATTATCATCTATAACGCCTCGCATGGTACATATTTCAAATGGTAGCTATAGATACTCCTGCTTCCCCTCCTAATTAGTGATTTAGAGATGATTGAAATGTATCATTTCTCCATTAGTACAATACGCAGTGGTCATTATAAATAAAAAAGAGTGGTTAACACATTATTTTATTTAGTGTACATTTTTACTTTTCCTAGGGGTTGCTGGCAGATTTTTTTTATTCCAGACAATTCTAATTTGTAGTGTGGGATTAAGAAAACTAATCTGACCTAATGTCAGAAAAAATCAGAAAAAAACCCACAAAAATACTTCTACTGGATTTGGTTCTGCTTTCCTCTGCTGGATCCCACATTGTAATTCTTCATTACAGAATGTTTTCTTTAAAATAGGGCACTAGAACACAGGAAAAGTATACTATGAGCTGGAATTTTTAACATGCATACTTTTAAGAATGCCAAAGTTGCTGTTGACAACTGCATCATGCTTTGTATACTGGTGAAACCTGCTTGTACTAGGAGTGTGAAATTATTTTTCATTTCATATAGCAATGTTCCAAAGCAACACAGATGTTCTGTGCAGGACACTGTGCTTGAATTTTCTTTTCAAAGAAATACAGTGGTGTTGTCATCTTATGCAACAAAGAAGAAACATCTGTCATATAACGCATTTCTTTTAAAGAATAGTCTGTATTTTTTAATGTATTACCTAGGCAACTTGAACTCGAAGGTGCAAGAGAATATACACAAATAAAGTTATCAAGTAATAGTAAAAATATTAATTTCTTAAAGAAGAATCTATAACTGCTTCCAAGACTTTAGATGGTTATGGGAAGTGAAAATTTCTTCTGTTGCTTTTCAATACATACCTGTGTATTTTATTTTATTTTTACATATCACTACTTTAAACAAATTGCTACTGTTCTTCTGCTGTCATATTTGAAATTTCATTCCCCACCCTCGGTACTAGATGACTGGACTACGAGTTCCTGATCTGATTATTAATCTATTTCTAAATGCTGAATTGCCTCTACCTGTTGCAGGCATTAGAATTACTTATTAGTGCTGTTTTCAAAGGAAACATCTTATTGGTCAATGCTACTCAGATGGCCTGTTATCTCTGGGCCCTAATCCCCTCTTTTTAGTAAAGGGCACTGAGTAAGTAGTGGGACCATTAATATAAAGGCACCATTAGGAAGAGGTGTTGCTCATAAAGTATTGTGGAAGCCTGCTAGTTGGAGACACGCTAGTGCATCTTAGAAAGGAAACAAAAAACTTGACCTGAATATTCTGACCAATTTACTGCCTGACAGGCCTGACATCTGGGAAAGGTTTTTATTTCTGGGACTGCTAACAAAACACTACAAAGACAATCTCTCTGTTGGAATGATTCCAACCTCCTTGACTTTTGTCTGCCTAGGTTGACCTAGAAACTCTTCACTGGTTATGATTTTCCTCAAAATAAACATCAAACATAAGTTAGGATGTAATTTGATCTATCAAGTAACTTTGATGTCAATGACTGTCAGACCCTGTTGATACTCTGAGTGCTCTAGTATGAGTAATAGCTGTTTTATCAAGACTTTGTTTTTTCTTGGTCTTTTGAAGAGGCTGGGAAATAATCAGAGCAGATTATCTTCCACAAGGCAGAATAGGTTCTTCAAAGATACTTATCACCTTTTTTATTCAATGCATTTAGGGGGAATAGCTAGCAGGAACAGTGTTAAACATGATTTTATTCTACAGTGCTACTGTTTTATGTATTAGTTTCCTCTCACTTCAAGGGCTTTGAACAACATAACTGTGAAAATATGGCTATGAAAGCAAAGCTATTAACAAGCAACCCAATAGAAAGAGTAGTAGTGATCCATTTAACTAGATGGCAATTGTCGACCATTAGTTACCTAACTCTGCAGTGAAAGGATAATGTTGACTTCAATCATATTAAATTACAGGAGTTAAAAATGTTTCTTTTCATGTTTGCAGTTTGTTCTCCTTGATGTACTTTGCTCTCTATGACTTTATTTCCCCTTGACTAAATCTGAGCTGCCTTTTAACAGGAATAATGGCAGAGATGGAAAGAACAGACCCATTTAATGAGATAGGTGTTACAACACATGACATGGTGAGTATATGAAGACCAGGATGCTCTGAATTGCATTTGTTCTTTCTTGTTTTCCATATGGACATCAGGCTGAGATTATATCTTTCCAAGCCTGATAGGATTATAGATGCAATTGCTAGAGGTGGAGGGGGAGAAGAAATTGTTGGTTTAGTTTCCTGAGCAGTCAGTAGCTTTCCAGGAGAATCATACTCTGAAATTTGCTTTCACCTTCTTAGTATGATTTTGCTGTCACCTGGGTTCCTATCTGTTTGGGAAGAGCAGTGGTCAAGTGTAGGCATGTGAATTTTCCTGCACTGGAGTATTTATTGGACAGCAAATTTAACTGTGTAAAGATTTTGATGCCCCGATGGTGGGGTTATTAGTATATAGCAAGTTATTGTATTTAGTGGCTAGATTTGGTTTTTAGACTTTTTCTGCAAAAGGCAATGCAGTATATTATTTATCTAGACAAATCCACTCTGGCACTAGTGTTGAAGAGTATCTTAAGTTTTACTGAATCTTTGGGTTGTGAAATAATCGACTATAAGAACATTTTGATTCCAATGTTAGCCCTTTTGGTAGCTTTATGTAGAGGTTGCTGTGTTACTTACTATTTGAGGCTGTGTTGCTTGAAGTCCCTATTCCCTATTCTCTGGACTCTCTAGACCATAAACAGAGCCCCTAGGTTCTATTGTATATGGGATGAGTTATTTGACAACCTGGCAAGGTAGATATCTAGCTGGCCAACTTGGCAACAAAACCTACTTTTAAGGTGTCCTGAAGTGAACTGCCTTCATTATAATACTAAAAAACACACCCACAGGTCAAGAAGACCCTTGCCCAGGTGAAGACCCTTCCCCCACGCAAGCGTAGTAACAGAAGAGAATGACATAACTGATATTATAATTATATGTAAATCACTAACCAATCATTGTAACTGGGAGTGTTCTACTTTATAATTTTTGTGTATAAATGTAACAGTGATCTTGACATAGGTGTGCTTGATTTGTGGAAGTCCACCTTGCACCCGGCCGTAATAAAGAATGCCTGCTTTCTAAAACTCCAAATTGAGTCTTAGAGAGTTCATCATCTGCCGATTTACGGTAACACTAGCATACCACAACTTCACTTCCTTTATCTGGATTATTACAATTTCAAAAAGCTCACAATGCAGCAGTCCACTTTTTAAGGAGTGCTGGTGCTTTTGATTCCTTGATGCTGCCTGAAATAAATGGAATCTCTTTTCACGGCAATTGGCTTATAAACAGGTCCTATGGCATCCTTTTTCCTCCAGTTCGTTCCATCTCTTGTGCTAATAAAAGCAGATGGAAGTAGACTGGATAATGTGGTTTTGTGGAAACCCCATTTATCAGGAGCACTTTTTTTTTTCCCCAAGCTCAAACCACCTGGTTCTTTGGTCAAAAGTTATATTATGTATATTTATTATGTACATTTTTTACAAAGTTTATTTATATGTACAAACTCTGCAGTTCAAAGTCTGGGAAATGGCAGAACAACAAACTAAAAAAAATAGTTGAGCAACTCACAAAAAAAAGTGGAAAAAAAACAAAGAAAACAATCTTCTATCAAATATATTTCAGATAATTTAATTAGTTAATCTGGCACCTTTCAGCTTTTACATATTTCCCTATATTTATTATGACTTTTTAAATGCTTATTTTCTGCCAAATGATTCATAATAGGTTTAGAGAACAAGTGCTGTCATTATTTTTTATGTAAATTGTTTGGAGGAAAAGAACTGAAGAAATACTAAGGGAATATAAAAGTATCTGCTTGCTTGGAGATTTATTTTTTAACTAATTAAAGAATCATGTTATAAATTGGCAGGTAAGTGAGGCATAAAAATATTGTGGATCTTCATTGTTCCCAGCAATTTCTATTTCCAAGGTGAAACCTTTACATTTGCTTTACTTCTTGCCCTACATTTGAATCCCACACAGCCATATTAATAGTGACCTCAGGAGACTCTAGTCACGCTGCAGGCCAGAAGATTCTTGCTAATGCCACGTAACGATTTGGCACTGTCTGTCAACTCAGCCAAGCAATATCTTCCTCCCAAATGGGCAACCTCTATAAGGGGTGACACCCTTACCTGGTTTACTGAAATCTGGGAGTTCACTTCTAATTAGAACTGACAAAAGCTTGACAAAATCAGCAGCACTGGGAACTGAAATGCAGTTTCTTGAGAATAACAAAGCCTTCAGTTCTTTCCTTTTAACATCATTAAGAGCCCTGAGGATAACAACAGAATGTGAGGGAAGGGTAATATGATCAAAAAGATGGAATACTCCACCGTCTTTACCTGTGGCATGAACCAGGTTTTAACAAAAGTAAATTTCAGGAGCTGATACAGTAACAATAGAAATGAGTACACTTTCATAGAACTGAGGAAATACTAGACAGAATGTTACAAATGCAACCTTTTATTTAAATAAGACTCATTTGCTAAATATTTTAGAATAATGGAAAGGAATCAATACATATCTGTAGTTTGGATGAAGCAAATGTACTGTTTCTTTAGAATTATTTATAAAAATATACAAAAGGGTCTCAGACAGCCATGTATTTATAGTGGGTGGAAACTGTCAGTCACCTTTCCAAGACCTTGGCTTTTCACTGTATATATGCAAAGTGAAATGGTTTACTCTTCTGTAGTTGTTTAATAAAAGCTACTGTGTCAAGATGGTCCTTGTCAGCCAGCTCTAGCTGATCCTGCTTGAGCAAGAGGTTGGACTAGATGATCTCAAGATGCCTTCCAACCTCAACAATTCTGTGAATAAATAAATGAAAGTAGTGAAAGTGGATGAAGGAGTTAATGCACTAACCTTTAACCTCAGGATTATGCCTCTGGATTTGATCTAAAAAGAAGATGCATTTGATGCTCACAGGTTACTTGTACAGTTGCCCACAAAGTAAAAACAACATACTCAGTTGGATACGTGGTGAGCCTGCAGTATTCTGCCTCTCCTGACAGGGGTAGAGGCTGTTGTCAACAGTTGAAGCTATTTTTGAGAGCTCTGTGTGGATTGATATGAAAGCTCAAGCAGAAGTCATGACATGCCGTGGACTCAATGCTACCAGTATCCAAATGGACAGATTGGTTTCTACCAGTGTTTTCATACAGATGTCCAATGCTTTCAAGATACTAGCAGTTAGCTGAAAAACATTTGAGTCAAATTTATTGCCAGTAATAGTAGAATTAGTCGTGGTGTAACCTCAGTTGGCAACTGAGCAACACACAGCCGCTCGCTCACTCCCCCCCACCCCCGGTGGGATGGGGGAGAGAATTGGAAGAGCACAAGTGAGAAAAACTTGTGGGCTGAGATAAAAACAGTTCAATAATTGAAAGGAAATATAATACTAATACTAATACTAATACTAATAGAAAATACAAAGCAAGTAATGCAGAATGCAGTTGCTCTCCACCTGCTGACCGATGCCCAGCCAGTCCCCGAGCAGCGGCCCCCCCGGCCAGCTTTCCCCAGTTTATATACTGAACATGGCGTCACATGGTATGGAATGTCCCTTGGGCCAGTTTGGGTCAGCTGTCCTGGCTGTGCCCCCTCCCAGCTTCTTGTGCACCTCCAGCCTTCTCAGTCAGTAGAGCGTGGGAAACTGAAAAGTCCTGGGAAGCTGAAAAGTCCTTGGCTAGTGTAAGCATTACTTAGCAACAGCTAAAACATCGGTGTGTTATCAACATTATTCTCATTCTAAATCCAAAACACAGCACTGTACCAGCTACTAGGAAGAAAATTAACTCTATCCCAGCCAAAACCAGGACATGCAGTAGGGAAGAAATGGCTTGAAGAGATTGCCAAGTTAGTGACCTCAGAGGAACTTACACCTTGACAGTTGTGTTGAGATTCAGGTAACTGAACTCAGCTCTGCTTCTAAACGCATAGATAGAAGCTTGAGATAAATCTTTTTGATAAGTGCTATGGGGTACTCTTGCTGGAATAGAACTTACCAAAATTAATATGCATTGCTTTAGAAAAATAATGTAGTATAAAAAGGAAATGTGATGAGGAATCTTAAAGATAAGTAGTTTGCATTCATATATGGGTGTCATGACCAAATGTCAAATATGAGACACATGCTTCCAGCCACATCACATATGTAGTTCAATATAGGATTAGAGCAGTAAACACAGGCTAGAAGAACCCCTTGAATAGGAAGGCCAATTCTCTGTAATTGCAAGCAGCTATAAAATATACATCAAGTTCGGAAGGGTCCATGGTACTTTATTAGATGTTGGTTTTTTTCAAATATGTCTCTTAGTCTTCTGTATTATTCACAGACTGGAACAATTAGTTTAGTATTTGGATTGATGCAGTGAGAAGTAGAGTTTTTGACATTCTCAGTGAAGGACTTTTACCTTTGGAATCCTTTACTGAAGGAAAATAGAAGCTATTCTCTGAATAGAATTAAAAACATTCTTTTATTCAGCAGGCAAAAATACAACCATTTAACAGATGGATATAGTAACCATAATAGGATTTACTCCATGGAGAAAGCAGAATGTCCTGGCCTGCAAGCCAATTAGTCTATCTCCAATTATTCTATGTCTCAGAGGAAGACTGTTGATTCAGGAATCCAGTTCCCACCTGAGATTATTTAACTTCAGGCCATTTTTCTAAGGTTTGACCGTTCCACCAAACTCCTTTAAGACTAACTGATATTATAGGATTATATACCATTGTGGGAGATTTACTATTTCTATCTGTGCACAACTGCTTTATTCCAGTTGTAAATATGCTTCATGACAGTAAAAAACCCCAACACATTTTGTAATGCATGGAAAGTGAATATTTTGATTCTCCAACCAAATGAAAGGAAAAAAACCCTCACATTGTTATGTTTTTGATACTGTGGAAACAGAGGAAACAGCTTAAGAATCAGCGTGAGAACATGAGGGAGTTTATCATAATAGAATAAAAGCACCTCACAAAAACTCTCACCCCATGATTGTAGGGTAAATGCATGCCAACATCTATAAATCTGTGTCAGGTGAATCTGAGGCAGTGTCTCATCCCTGTGGAGAGGGCAGGAGAGAGAGAATTCAGTCTGAATCAGTGTTTAGAAGTACACAATACTGAACTGAAGCAAAGAAAGTGTTCATATGGAGTTAAGAATACACACACACAAGCTGTTAAAAAGTGTTCTTCATTAATTTGCTTGTCTTGATCTCCCCACTGTGCTTGACTGTCCAACTTGGCAACTTAGCACTGGCTTTTGCCAAACTTTTATTTTCCTTCTCCATTTTAATCCTTTATCTGGTAGCTCTGGGCTTGCTTAGGGTTTAACCTTGCAAATATCTTTGATACATGCATTCCGGTCTGACAAATCTTTGCAGAACCTCTAGATGGACAACTCTGATTTTCACATTGAGGCACTTTTTTCTGGAGTAAAGGCAAGATTCCGCCCCCCTCCCCTCCCCCCCCCCGGAAATAAACATTTAACTTCCAAATACACATGCAGAGCTATATATATGTTAAAAACAAAAACAAACAAACAAACAAACAAAAAAATCCCAAACACAAACCTGCTCTTCTATGCTGTCTATTTATATGCCATAAGTACCTGAGCATGTTGGGAGAGTAACCGGCACAGAGCTATCTAGTACTACCACTCCTGCGGATGTGATGGAAAGCCAGGGAAGTGAACTAAGCATTGAGTCCACCCCTTAATACATCCTGTACGTGTGTAAAAGTGTCAAACTATGCTGCTACAGAAGGAGAGCTGGAGAAGGATTCTTCATCCCCAAAGCAGAGGAAACACATTGGATTTTGATTGAATTACAGGCTGACTTCCTGCATTTTTAGTGAGAAATTTTGTATTGCCCTCATGGTGAAAGTTTCAGCTAATTATTAAGCACGGGGAGTATCTGAAACAACTACAAATAAAACTACTTGGTATCTCTAAGGGTAGTCTTTTCTTTACTATGAAATTATATGATGCTACTCAAATGAATGCATAATATTTTCTAAATATCCTTTAATTAGTGAATGTTTAGGACTTCTTATGTACATTAAATATTTTGTCATTCCAAAAAATAGAATTCTTCATCAGAATAAGTTATTAATTTGTTTCCAACATACAAGCTGCTAAGAAAGGTAGGCATTTAGAGGATAAAAGGAGGGATTAACTGTTAATGCAATGTGTCATCAATATTTGACACCCTACTTAGCATGACCATTATCTACTACAATCTACAAAATTTATTCTTCATGCTCCCACTGTATTGCTAGAGTGCCATATGGCCATGCTTGTTTTTCTTCAAATAATTTTTACATAAACAGCTGGTGAGCTGTTTTCATTGTAACATGGCACATATTTTCCAAGACAGTTAGGAAGGATTGATGTAACACTAGTATCTGCAATGCTTTTCATGTCAGGGTTGTAAGGAAACTCATATGTATTATTCAAAAACTCCAAGCTCATTCTGTGTTTTGGTTGCTTTGGGGGGAGCATTTTTTTTTAATTGGCTGCGAAGCAAAAAGATTATATTTTCCCACTTTCCACTGATATAATCTTTGAAATAAGACTTGGTGTAGATGAATGCTTAATCACACAGAAGACAGTCAAATTATAAAGTCTTGTGGAAGCTCTTTAATATTCATTTGATTAAAAGTTGGAGTTCAGCTAGCCTAGAATTTGACCCCTGTTACCTTATATAAAGGTAAATCTGAGCTGACTGGCACCAAGGGGATTATTTCACATACATTGTAAGAAATTTATTTAATTTAATGTTTTATCCTACACAATTCTGAGGGAACAGTACAGTATAAACAGTAACAAAAGCTGCATTAAAGTTGAATTTATAATCTTTTCCTTAGCTATCAAAGATATCTTTTCAATGCCATGCACCAAAGCCTGTTTCAGCCAGTTATATTAGTTTGCAACAAGCTTTATGTGAAAATTAATTTTCCCAAGACATTTACTTGAAAAGTTTTGTAGCATACCTGCCTCTCACTTGTAAATAAAGACAAAATATATCACAGTTGTTTATAAAAACAAAAGGAAACTCAAAACTTTAAGAAAGAGGGCTAAAGGATGAGGAAGTACTTTACAGATTTACTTTTAAAGTAAGGCTTTCTGTTGTTTTCACAAGCATGAGAAGTGATAAATATTTTATGTATTTTACTAGTGGCCAAAGCAAGCATTTGTGATGGAAAAATACACCACATGGTAGCTGACAACTGTTGAAAACAGTTTATTGAAATATGTGGGGAATTCTGGACTGGTGATGTAAAACTTCAAGTGAGTCAACTGCTGTTAGAAATGTAGGGCGAATTTCCATCCCTAATGCCAGACTATCACAGCGATTCACATGGCACCAGAAAGATTACTGGTGGAATACAGGTGTAGGACTATACTGAAATGGTCATTTGATCACAGCTGAGCAAATTAGTTCCTGTCAGCAAGAACCTATAATAAATTCTTCAGCTCGAGGATCTGGTACTTGATTTTTATTTTCTAAGTAGGTTTTCCTGCCTGTTTGTACAGACATTATCTGCAGATTAAAGCAGTAAACTGGTGGGTAAATTTACATGCTCTCGAATTCTACAGGGAATAGCAAACACTGCTGAAAATAGATTAAAAAACTTACCAATAGCAGGCAGTTTTTAAAAAAGGTTGGGACTTTCTCTAGAATACTTAGAAATCCCTGGCAGGCTCAGCCTTGCATTTTTTGGTCTATGGACTAGCTGCTGCTACTACTTGAAGCAATTGCTCATTATAAAGACATTTCAAGAATTAATAGTTAATTCTACCTAAATGTAATCAATTTTTATATATCATCAGTGGCTGACTAAGAAAGTTTGAGACCTGCTTAGGCTGATGTGGACAGAAGTTATTCAGCAGCTAGCTAAAATGAATGAAAGACTGAAAATTCACCAGTTCCAGAGAGGTAAAGTAAATGTCTCCACTGCCTTTCTTATTCATCCAGCTCTGAACCCAGCAAGCACCCTGGTAAACCCTGCTGTACAGAGATCCATATTACTTTTTGCTTGTCACAGTAACTGTGATTTGCTCTAGCCTGGAGCCTGAAGCAGTCCACTGTCTTTGTGCCAGAAGACAAGCAGCTGGTAGACAAAAAGAAGCTTATCTCCTGGATCATTGTTTGTCCAAACCAAACATCTACCAAATAAAAGGAAAAATTGGGGCTACAAATGGCCCATCTCCCCAGCTGCAGTAACAGGATCACCAAAGGGAGGAATGAACACCGGGAATGACAGAGAGTCTTAGGAGCAGGACCTGATGCAGGCCCAAATGGACCTTCTGCTCAATGGGTAAGTGTTTGCAAGTTCAGAACATAAGGGGGTTGAGGATGCCAACTGCTTACTCAACACACGTCCCAATTTTCTCTATTGTTGCAGAATATTTTCATAACTGCTCAGTGTAATTATTTTATCCCATAAAACTGAATATATTTGGTAATCTTTTGACCTATTTTCTTCTTTTCTTTCCAAATAACTTATTACATATTTGCTATATTTTCTTATTGAAATTGTGCAGTAATACTGCCGTAAAGTGGTAATAATGATTATGTGATAGACCGCTTTGCATTGTTAAACCTGCCTTTTATGACTCTCTAACTGTTTTAGCCTGGTACTCATATTCTGCAATTTAACTTGTGTTTGTACAATATAGGCATTACTTTTTCTGTTATGCCATACCAGCTATGAAAGACTTAGTGCCCAAGGGATCAAAACTCTGGCAAACAGTTTATTACAGCTATGATAATAAATAAATAAATAAATAAATAAATAAACAAACTTACAATATTTCTTAAGTAATGGAAAACTATGGCAGTAAATGCTTATTGAGGGAATTAGTGAATTAAGGCAAGCTAAAGAAATCTCTAAATACTGAGGTTTAGAAATCTCTAAATATTGAGTTTTAGACCAGATGTGGTTTGCACATATAAAGCAATTTATTTTGGAAAAAAAGAAATATTTAAGCTTTGAACAGCTGCTGTACCTATATAAGGTGTTGTATTTTAACAGTTAAGAGGTATTTTATTTTCTTGAGCCTTTTAGTGAAAGTGAAAGCTGAATTGTTACTCTAAAACTTAGGAAAGAAAGGGGGAAGTGAGGGGAAACTTCAGAAACTCTTTAGCCTCAGTTTCAGCCAGGAAATATATATTTTAAATGGTCCTTTAAATGTATCTATTCTTACAAACCTGTAAACATGTACCTTTTAAACAAGATGCATTCACTTGAATAAATATTTTGACACATCAGTCAGACATTTATTAAACTGGTTCTCTCTAAATCATCATCTAAATACTCTGCTGAAACAAGGCAAAAGGATTACAGCTTTCACACACTAAGTTCTCATTTAATTCCAACACTAAAGAAAAAAAATTCCTTTATTGTGCTACAAAATCTGAAGTCAAGGTAAAGTACTGATCACTGAGCTCATCTCTAACCTTGCACTAGTAGGCATTGGAATTGCTACTATTTAAAACTGTTTGAAAAGCGCTCTGATTTTGATTAGGAACAATACATGCTTGTGAACAGTAAGAAAAAATATGTTTTCAGAGGGAAATAAAAGTGTTCCCTCAATATATCATTGAGACATTTATTTGCATTTTTTGTTGTGCGATATCAGGACAAGTAGAAGTACATATGCACACAAACACACACACAGAGGTATATATAAGTTCCTCTTTCTTTATCTGACCAATATTAATCACATAATTAAAGAGATCTCACTATTTTGCCCCTAAGAACCTTTCATGACCACAATTTATAATTTCCTTGATATTCATGGAACAGATATTTGTCATGGGCCTTTGTATTTGGTCAGAGGTCAGAATATGTTTATGAAGAGACATCTGAAAAACATGGCTCAATTCCCATGTCCCTAAGACATCTGAGAACATCTAAGACATCCGAATCCATCTAGGATGGCTTTTTAGATGTGATCTTGATATGAGTATTTCCCTGTCCTATAGCTTTAAAAATAAATAAATTAAATAAGATTATGTAAATTTCTACAGTAAAGAAAACTGAGGTTGAAAAAAGCTTCATGATCTTATTGAAAAGAAGCTAAAATATTTTTATATTTTGAAAATGAGTATCAGAGTTTTAATCATTTAAACTCAAATTTAAATCTTTCTGAAGTTCAAAAAAATGACAGAGTTAACCAATTTTGCTTCAGAAATGTTTCAATCTGTGCTTGTTTTACTTACACCATATGTTTTGGTAGCTTAAAGATACTAAAGATTTAATCAATGTTATAACAGAAAATGAAGTTCTGTCAGCTTATTAGGCAGTAGGAAGCTGAGTTTCTAAAATCTAATCAAAGCAAAGTTTCAAATTGGCTCACATTAACAAGGTCATATCACACTATTTTGGTACATTAAATACAAAGTCATATATGTGATATAGTGAAAATCATTGGATATTCTAAGCTTTGCAGAAGTGGAGATGTGACAAGGTAATTGAAGTAAACAGCACAGGAAGACTCTTGGATCAACTGTGCAAAATGTGACATTCTTCTTTACATACCTCTCGACCAAGATGTTTTTTATCCATGGTACTTTAATATACTACAGCAGAGTGTCATTTGCTGTTGTATACACTTATAGACAAATGCTCCCCTGCTAGGTCTTAATGTAGATGGACAACGGTTGGGATAATAAAAAGCTCTGAACTAACCCAGAATTCCAGTTAACTGTAATTTATTTGATTACTTGATCTGTGTGTCTTCACTGTTCTGTTTTGGTTTGTTTTCCATCAGAATGAAGATACAAATGGCTGTACCGGTGTCAGACCAAATGTTTATCTAGCAAAGTATCTGGTGCCTCACAGTATCTAGTTACATATACCTAGGAGGAGTGTGCCAGACCATGCTAAGCAGGCACCAGCTGGCACCTTCGCCATAGGTACCTGGTCAGTACCTATGGCCAGCACCTTAACTTCCAGCGTTCTTCACATGAGCTTCTTTGTGAGCTGGAGGTAATGGCTTTGAAGGCATCTAAGCATGCATTGCAGTATGGATCAGGAGTTACCTTCTGAACCAAGTCTCCCAGTCATCCCCACCCACTGTCTGGGCAGCAGTCTCCGAGACCACGAAATTCCAGATGAAACCACACAGGAAAGGCTCTCTGGGACTCCACCTGTTATGCCCCAGCTGCTGATGGGATAAAGCCAGGCTAGAGCTTGTACGCAGCATGAAGCCACTGCAGTGTTGATGGTGTGGATGCCAGGTCCCCAGCAGCAGCTGTTTTGTCCTGCAGAGCTCTCACCAGCAGTACCACAGATCTGCATGCACCAGCTGGCTCTGTAGCCTGTCCTCCATTTCCCAGCCAGCCCTAGGCCAGCTCCAAGATGGCAGCACTGCAGGGCAGGGCCTGGCAGCAGGGAAAGCTGCAGCATGGTAAGGAAGAGAGTGGGGAAGCCTTGTCAGGGGCCTCTGCCCCAGGCCATGAGCATTATCAGGAGAGGACCCAGGCCTCGCCTGAGGCCTGGCCCCCAGGACAGCTGTGTCAGCCTTGAATTCTGCTGCCCCCACGCCCACCTTACCCACCTGGGCCCTGGCTCGGCCTTGGAGCCGCCCTGTCCCTGTAGCCATGCACAGCAGTCCCTGGTAGTGGGCCCTGGTCACCATCACCCTCTTGGCTCTGCTCACTGCTTCCAGGCACAGCAGGATGGGGCTGCTGCAGGGGGGGGCCTGCCCCAGCCTGTCCCGCTGCCCCACTATTGCATATCCCAGCCTTGCAGCAACCTGGCAATGGGTCCTCATAGCTTGCCAAAACTGACATCAACTTTTTGTTTTTCCATTCTCACAGAGTCTTCCAGGAACCTGTTTTTGTTTGAACCCACGCAAAGTTCTCCCATGCACTGCAGTTTGTAACGGTAACTTCAATAGTTTAACTGTTCAGTGTGTGAAAATGTGCTTATTCTTCTTTGTCATCCACATTATTTTTGTTTAATGCAAATGGTCTGTCTCGACTGCTTTGCGCTGTATATTGATTCAATAAATTCCTCTCAGGAATCAGGCATCTGCAGATCATTAGAGAGCTGCTCTCTCTTTCCTCCCAAATTTGAACACCAAAGGAAGAAGAAAACTGACAAAATCCACCTTAAAATGCTTGACTGTTCTTTTTTTACAAACATTTTGTAGCTAACTCTTGAAAGGGAATTTATGAGCATAGAGTATCTATATTTTCAAAATTAGTATCTCTATTACTTGCAGCAGTAGGCTTCTCGAGATAAACTGAGGATCCTTGAAATATATGTGAAATGGGCAAGTAACAACTTGGGAGAGGCTTGTAAAAACCACAAAAAGAGCAGCACTTACTTTTTGTTCTTCTTAGTGAGTAATGTTCCTTCTCAATCACCTTGTGAGCATGATGTGTGGAAGAGAAGGCTTGATGGATCATCTTAGGGTACCATTATGTGGTGACTTGAGGCAGGACTGGCCCTGCTATCCTACTATGGCTTTCACAGCTATAGTTTGCTATTCATTCAAATGAAAAATTTGCTAGAATTTCTGAAAACTCTTATTTTTAATTTAATTTTTTAGTATATGTGTATAAAACAACAGCTTAGGGAAACAGCCTCTGAATTTAGGGATTTCATGTTTGCAAGGTCATTTCATCACTGTGTTCAAGAATCAAACCAGCTGGATAAGCTGTTCTTTATGAGTATTGATTCAATTGAATTAAACAACCAGAGAAGCTGGAAACAGCTGCAGCAAAAACCTACAGGAACTATATATTAGTGCTTGGTATATGCTCCAGTCCATGCTATTTTGGGCAGAAATTATTCCCTTTCCACAGACCTGCAATAGTGATTTGGGGACAATTCCATAGGGCTCACGATACAAAAAGCAACATCAAATGACATTTGATTTCAATTACTCAGTTTTAAGTCTAGAGCAACATATGCTTTTCAGTTGATTTAAATCTGTTTGAGAATCTAGAATAACATTGTGGTTTTATATCAGACAAAGGTGCTGTTTAATAAAATCATTCAGCTCAGAATCAACGTATTAAAAAAAAAATCACCAGGAATTAAATGAATGAAAATTAAAATACAAGACAGTATAAATTGTGTAAGGAAAGAAAGTGATGCCATTTTTACTTTAATTTTATGCTCTCTCAAAGAAAAACTTGTTTGGTCTGAGCAAAATATGGAAGTGTTTGTAGGCCACTGTAGCTGTGTTGTCAGGTTTTACTGTTTGATCACCAAACCTTGCTTTTTCTCTCTCCCTTAATTTTGTATGAGGAAAACCCTATAGATCCTGTTCCATTGCCTGTATATACAAAGGGAAGGATTTAGCTTTCCTAGAAGGAAAAATAGAGTTTGCAACTGAAATGTCAATATTTTTTTATTAAGATTGGCTTATATTTTGTGAGTAGTGGA
>NW_008824933.1:131123-135141 GCF_000699105.1 Pygoscelis adeliae | reverse complement strand
GAAAATGTTAACTGTGTAAATAGGAACTCTTATTAATATATGCAGGAAAACAGAGAACTGAGGTTGTAGATGGTCATACAATTTAAGAAATTTTTTGTTTTATACAGCATCTTTCACTTACACTGTGTTTCAAGATAGGTTGTGCAATACATTAATGTAATTGTCAATCTAAATAAACTGGAATTTATATTTGGAGTGAAATTACAAGGAAGAAAAGAGAATCTTTAAAAGGGAGATTTTCAAAGGTAGAGAGGCAGGTAAGAAGCAGTATAAAAAAATTGTTCCAGATTTTATGTTCTGCATAAAAAAAAGATTATTGATAATGAACACTGTGAGAGTTGGGAATAAGCAAAAAAGGAGAGGATGTCAGATGGAGGCCTTTTTAGTTAGTGTCTTTAGAAGTAGACTACACAGTTCTTGGAAGTACAATATTAAACAAAATAAAAAAGATCATGCAGCAATGATCCCTTTGTCCTTGACTCTAGTATAATTCCCCAAGGTTCTATTGACTTGAGAGATTTTCTTATACAGATTTATGAAATGTGGTTGTAGATTAGTCATTCAAAGTTTACAACAGAGATTGAATGAACAGAAAGTGTGAGTTCAGAGTCATTCCTAGACAATTAAGAAAAAATAACAAAAGTTAAGCATAAATAATGCCAGGCTATAACAAAGAATGATGTTAAATAGAGACATATTTTTAGGGGAATCCTTCATATCCAGAATACAACAGAGACAACATACATTAATTGGTTGTCATCTAGTGTTCCTGAAGTAATCAGAAATTTGATTGCTTTTCCTCTGACCAAAGCCTTATCAATAGCTGCACTACTTGTGCAGAAAGCTGTGCAGATCAACAGATGTGGATCGAGGGAAACAGTGGTGCTGAGGACTGGTCATCCAAGCTTCCCAAGGACTTTTTTGTTAGAGTAGCTCAGATCTCGGCTTAGTCCCATGAACTAAATGCCCATCTGCAGCTAGAATTAGGTGTGCTTTTGGAGCACCCTTTGTAGTCTAGTTTAATCTGAAAGGAATCCAGTTCACATACTCCATGACTGTCCCACAGTGCAAACAAGTGCTCAGCAAGTGGAGTGATCTGGAGACTTTATTCAAAAGCTTATTCCTGATCTCCACTAAAACATCAAAGCAGGTGCAGTCATATAATACCAGATGTGTAGGAACACAATTTTTATTACGTATCTGTGGGATCTTTCTTAAGGATAGTGACTTAAGTACATAAAAAGAGTATTTTATTGGGGCTGAAAGGGAAGCTTTATCTTCCTTCTCTTTTCTCTCTTTTTACAAATATGACAGATGGAAAGCAATTAATCTAATTGTGAATGCCTATAGAGAGATGCTCAGTTTTGAGCCAGACACCTTAGCTGTCTTAGCCATCTTTTTATAGTCAATGGAGAGACACAAGTGCTTTTACAGCACAGATCACCTGGAGTATTTTAAATATCTTAGATGAAAATAATCGTGCCTTATGTCTTTCCACTGCTTACAAAGGAAGCCTGAGGAGTTTCTTGTAGGTCTTAGCCCCATTTATTCAAATGAGATCAATTGAATTATATGCTAAGTGTGTGCATATGTATTTATATCTTTATGAAGAAACTTTACAAGAAAAAGGAAAACACCAAGTTTTTATTTCCCTTGAAAAGATTAAAACTCCTCAGCTGTGTTAGTTTTGACATTGAGAAACAGCTTTTGTTAACCTGAACTGTCTTCACTTATTAATGTATATAAATGCCCTTAGACATCAAAAGGAAGTTGAAAAAACACTTTTTTTGAAATATTTTTGTGTCCTGAATTTTGTTTTGGAACTGTGGATATATTTTAGTTCTGATGAGGATTGGCAGCAGTCATCCTAACAAATGGAAGAATTTATATTGAAAAGAATGGGCACTATTTGAACAATTCAAACAAATGAAGATGTGTACATGCAGGTAAGGAGAAGAAGCTGGAGGAAGTAATGTTTGTCAAAATACTTAGAAAAAAAATCTTGGTTTTTAGTTGCTAACAAGATGGGAATCTGGAGAGTTTTTGCGATATAGAAGTAGATTTAAAGACTTAAAATAAATAAACAAATATGCCATCTGTGTCAGCAGTCACTGTTTTTCTGGCAGAAAAATATGGGAGGAGATAGAAGCAGAGTTGTATTAGAAGCACACACGCCAATATGAAGGACTGCATGTGAGTCACAGCAGTGACTAATGTTATGCTTATGCAAGGAGGAGGCAAACATAACAAATTTTATTTTATTGTCAGTTATTGAAACACTAGTCATATGGAAGCCAGCTGAGTACCTGCATGCAGAACCAGTCTCTGAGCAGTCAGACCTCTGTTACTTCTTGGGACAGTAGGAAGAGATGCCCTCTTATGCAGTGGGATGCCCTATTGAGATAGTAGGAAGAGAATGTGATCCCTACTGATATCACAGACACAGGGATGGATGTATATATGACAGACACAAGAGGAAACAGGAAAGACCCTAGCCACACATTTCATGTTTCTCTTTTAATGCAGTACTTTATATCTTCCTTTTTTCATATCTCCTTTTCCTTTTTTTTTTTTTTTTTTATATGCACATAAATAAGTTTTGCTCTAGGTTAAAAGAGAGACTGCAAACCTGTTGGAGGGCTCTGTAAATAAACAGAAGGAAATTATAGTAATAAGACAAAAGTGCCTGCTGAAATTGGGGGTTCAACATTTTGGGGTGCATGCTGAAATCCTTACAGAAACAAGACAAGCAGGAAAATATCTCCATTTTGACAGTAGCTGAAGGGTCAGAGGCAAAAACTACCTAACAGTTGCACTGGGGACTGCAGCAGCAAGTTATGCAATAGTTATGCATATCCTTTTCTGCTCCCTGAAAACAGCATCATCTGTGCTGCTTTCTGTCACTGTTCTATACTGCATGCATTTATATCACCAACACTGCCCAAGGCATCAATGA
The DNA here is from genome assembly GCF_000699105.1 of Pygoscelis adeliae. Classification (NCBI taxonomy): domain Eukaryota; kingdom Metazoa; phylum Chordata; class Aves; order Sphenisciformes; family Spheniscidae; genus Pygoscelis; species Pygoscelis adeliae. Next base: position 132,185 of record NW_008824933.1, on the reverse strand, counting down.
CAAAAACTTTAATCTCTACGGATATGTCAGGGCAAGCTTACCTATAGCTAACCTATTATTGCATAGAATGCATACAGCGACAAATATATATTTTTGTGTTCTGTTTAAGATTTAGATAGTTCTTGCTTTATATTGAAAATCTGAGCAGTTTTCTTTAGAATATATAGTGTATATCTGAAACATAGACACATATGCACACAGAGAAAGATCTGGTTTTATTCAAAATTTGACACAGGTTCAATTTCCTGCTACCAAGAAGGAGAAAGTTTAGAGTTACAGGCTTCCTATTTGTGTCTTCAGACTCCACAGCTTCAGAATAAGGACTTTTAAAGTTCATTTACTATCAGCTGAAGCTAGCATTGTGTCATCCCATCTTCAAAAACCAAAAAAGTAAAATTGTAAATAAAACTGCAGATAAAAGGAATGTGAAATACCATGAAAACAATGATGTGAGAGAGAAAAAATGAGATAAAGGCATCTTTGCACAAAACAGACAAATGATTGTGTGGGTATACACAGGTATGTGTGAGTGTGTGTGTAAATTCCAATTGCGTAGAAACAAATTGTATGAAATTTAATATATTAACACAGTTATGTGTCTGGCTGTTAAGTGATAAAATGAGAAAATTCAGAAGATAAGGTGATTTTATACCTAGATTATTTAAACAGTGCCAAAAGATTAGGAAAATATCATAGAATCATAGAATAGTTTGGGTTGGAAGGGACCTCTAAAGGTCATCTAGTCCAACCCCCCTGCTGTGGGCAGGGACATCTTCAAATAGATCAGGTTGCTCAGAGCCCCGTCCAGCCTGATCTTGAATGTTTCCAGGGATGGGGCATCCACCACCTCTCTGGGCAACCTCTTCCAGTGTTTCACCACCCTCAGCGTAAAAAATTTCTTCCTTATATCTAGTCTAAATCTACCCCCCTTTAGTTTAAAGCCATTCCCCCTTGTCCTGTCGCAACAGGTCCTGCTAAGAAGTTTGTCCCCATCTTTCTTATAGGCCCCCTTTAAGTACTGATAGGCTGCAATAAGGTCTCCTCGAAGCCTTCTCTTCTCTA
>NW_008824933.1:117290-128321 GCF_000699105.1 Pygoscelis adeliae | reverse complement strand
GCCAGATTCGACTGGCCCTTTCAAACCCCTTACCTTTGACTGGGAGGATTGATGAAAAAACTACCTGCGCTCCCGAGTCCCTTACCGCCGCTCCCAGGGCTCTGTAGTCCTTCTTGATAGTCCTCAGTCTGCTCCTGACTGAGTCACTGGTGCCCACGTAAAACAGCAGCAGTGGATAATAGTCAGTGGACTCTACGAGGCTTGGTAGACTCTCGGTGACATCCCTGATGTGAGCCCCCGGTAAGCAGCACGCCTCTCTAGAGTGTGCGTCCAGTCAGCAAATGGCTGCCTCCGTACCTCTCAGAAGAGAGTCACCTACTACTACCACCCGTCGCCTTTCCTTAGTTGCGCTGGTTGTTATATGGGGGGCAGATCGGGCTGCATTACTCAGCTCCAGCGCTTCTCCTGGTGTGACAGGACTTTCCTCTTGGGCCTGCAGAGCGGTGAAGCGGTTCTGCAAGGGCACCTCAGGCTTCGGGGGAAGTCTCTTCCTCCTGCTGGTCCTTGCCTTTGCAACCGTCCATTCTTCTGCACTATTGGTCCCCCTGCTCCCTTCTGTGTGTGCTGGTGGGGGAGCTTTTGGCTGTTTGGCCATGGGCTGCAGGTCCGCTGCAGACTGCAAGTGTGAGAAGACTTGTACATTCACTGGCTGTGATGACTGACATTGCTAGTGAACAACAGTGATTCCAAGCATGCACTTATTAAAGTTTTTTTTCCTATTGCAGTGGACCACAAAATCTCTTTAGAAGTTCTTCCAAATAAGGGATTTTGTCATACTCTATGCTACTGTAATGACACCTCTGTTCTGTTAATGTCACCGCTACCCACAAGCATCCATCTAATTCACTAATAATCATGATGAACTTTTCAAAATGAAATGTGTTGAGTGCTTAAACTGTATTTACTTTTTGTTACCATGTTTTTAATTAGAATGAGAAAATACTTTCTCATTACAAATGACTTGCTATTAATTAGCTTAAAACTAAGTTGGAATGACACAATCAGTTGAACAGAATTAAAAGATGGAATTTTTAATTTAATTTTAAAGGCTGGTTTCTTCATGTTAAAAATGGCCAGTCTGAGAGCAAGCTCGGTAGGATGAAATTTCAAGAACAACAATAAAAGACAGAAAAAAAATGCTATTTAAGTTTCTATCTGACATTAATTTTATTGGCTGAATTGTAGACCTGGTAAAAATAGGGGTGTGTGTATGAATATATACATATTTATAAAATGGAAGAACTGACAGAGCTTAACTATAGTCATGCTAGTGAAACTATAATTATAATTCCAATAGACTGATTACAGTAGCAGAATAAAAAATTATTTCAGCCATGAAAGGCATTAAGTCCCTGCTACTCATTGATGAAGTTTACTGGAGCTATTCAAGACATACCTGTGTTTTATTTTTTTACCCATAGAAGATATTACAAGAGCTATAGGAGGTAAAAACCAAAACCCAAACCCAAAACTGTAAGTTTTTGCCTTATTTTTCTTCTGGCCAAAGACATTGCTGCAATTAAATTGCCAGGGCCAATGCACATTCATTTAGTCTACTCTTCTACAAATTAAAAAGAATAAAACTTTCATTAGGATGCATAATTTGCAGTCATTTTATATCATTCTGTAAGTACCTTTGAAGCCAAATTCCATCAGGGTCTGCATTGTCTTCATCTTTGAATATGGCTGGGGTTTTCATGAGTGCAGCTGGGAGGGCTACATATGGATATGACAAAGCACAAACCACCAACCTTTATGAGTCCTGTATCCCTGCCCCCTCACGTGAGATCTGGACAGCCCCTGGAATGCCCATTCCTGGACCTTTGCACATTTAGGAATACATGTCCCATTAAGTAATAGTATTACAATTTTTTTTTTTCCCCACACTGTAACTTAATCCTTATAAAGATTCCGTCTTTGGAACGGCTGCCCATAGCCAGGATACCTACGTTTCTTATTCATTGAGCTACCAAAGGTCCATATGTGCTGGTATGCTAGCCAGGAGGATTGTTCTAGGTGAAACTTTTCTACAGAAGGGACTCTGCATACAGCTATGGTCAGAGGAACATCCCATCTCAACCCAAAGCTGTGATGAGAAACAGCTCCAGGTTCCTCCTTCTCTCTGCCTCTTGTTTTCAAAGATAAAATCTACCTTCTCCCTCCCTTTCTGTCACTAATCCTCCTCTCCTCAGTTCCTTGCTATGATAATGCATCTGATTTAGTAATTACCAGGTAAATACCAAAACTGCCTAATGCTCATATCAGCACTCAGGACAGCATCAGCCATAGCACATGAGTAAAAAATTTAAGACATTTGCTCTTCGGTAAACATGAGATACAATGATTATTATATCACATTTGATGACTCTTCAGCCCTAGTTCCAGCCATGTCTCCAACCATGCTCTCAACTAACTGACCTGCCATACTTTCCTATTAACTGCAAGGAAAATGTACTACCACTTCTGGATATGGAAATACACAATAGCTACCTCTTATCGCTGTCTTTGCTGCCTATGCCTGGGAGATAGTTTGGGAAAGAAATTTGGCAGTTGTGCTCCTCACATCCAGAAGCAGCAGAATTCAGGAGTTATGTGGATTCGCCAGAAGTATAAGTTTAAGAAAGTCTTCTTGCCTTAGACACTCTCCAAAGCAACCTTTAGCTGGTCAGATTTGAGAAAATGCAGAATGCATGACCTTCAATGGATTGTCATAAAGGAAGTAAGTAGACAGAGGCCAACAGGGCTCAAGAAATGTTTTAAACCATTGGTATTTTTGAAACTCACTTTGAAAGAAGATTTGATGTGTCCTTCTTTCTAGATCATTTAGCTGAGAATGAGGACAGGCAGCTGTCAGTCTTGGTCGGGTGGCTAATGAAGAAGACTTGAAAGGCTGTGACCTTCTTTGCTGAAGTTCTTGTTTTGTAAGGTCAAAAGCTCTTCACAAAGGGCACAGCTGTTTTGGGTGACCACTCTTGAGTGGCATATGTTGATAAGCTCTCCTTACTTTCCTTAGTCTGTGACAGTGTCTGTCATAGAGACCTGATGCCAGGGGTTTTCAGGAAATAACGAGGGTGGGGTTCTCCCTAATGAATGGAGAGCCAGAAGCTGAGCAAGACACCAGCCTGGACAGTGTTCTCAACAAAGGGGTGCAGTCACACTGGGTCTGAATGTGATGGGTTGAGCTGGTAATGGACAAACACAGAGCAAGTGATGAACCAGGTCTGGAGTCCTTCCAGGGGGGTTCAGTCAGGAGCAAGTGGTGACAGGCCTATCGAAACATACCCTTGAAACAAGGCTGCAACATGGGTCCAGAGTCCACTCAGGAGATGGAACCTGATATAGGACTGGAGACAAGCTACAGTATACATACAAGAGGTCCACCTGGGAAACAAGCTACCTCCAGCATCTGTCTGAGATACATCCAGGAGACAAGGCTGGAGACAGACACACTGGGCCACTGTGGTCTATTGGTGCCTTCAGAAGCCTGGAAAGGATCACCCAGCACAAAAGCTTGCTCCATTTAGGGACCTATAGACCAGAAATTATTTTTCCCCTCTCTATGAATGGTCTGTGTTCATCCTGGGTCTTAGTAAGCTCTGGTGATTTTGGAACAGGCTGTAGACTACCTACAAGGAGTGGCGGTGATGAAGGAAGTGTGTCCACATGCCAATGTGACTCAGCTTTGGAGTTTGGGAAGAAGAAGTGACTCTCTTTTTCATAATGTGCCGAGTATATAGGTTCAAACAAACTCTGGAACTGCCCTGGGAGTGGCTGATACAGCTATGTTTACAGGTTCAGTTTCAGTTCCTGGTCCATGATTTCACTCCTCCCCTCAGCCTCTGGGCCAAGGAACACTAGAGGACAGTCAGGTGAGGACTCTTACCTTCATTGTGGTTAAGAGCATGTAGGTCACAGCATGCTACAGAGCAGTTATTGGAAAGACAGATGTTTCTTTCCAAAGGTGCTGCAATGGCTGTAAGATAGCTATCTCATTTTAAAGAAGCCTAGTGTTGGGATCTTCTTGTAATCAAGGTACATAATCCATGGTGTGAAGGCAAGAGGGATATCTGAATCACTATGTCACTGGAGAATACATCAAAAGAACATTGGCATTTCCAGGAAGCCCTGGCATTATTTTAATATTGGTCAGGGACAGGACTCAAGCTTAGATGATTATTCACCTGTACTATCACTAAGATATGTAAAGGCGAAAGAATTCATTTCTTCACAGAGAAACATACTCTTCTGATTCTTCTTTTTCACAGCACATAGAAGTAAATTTGTTTCTGAAGTGACTGAAGATAATACACATTCTGTCTAAAAGCTGAAGATATGTAAGTGGTCCAAAGCATTTCAAAATCTTAGAAAATTCCAATGTGTAGAACTGAGGAGATAAAACCTGTATGCTGCTCTGAAGTTGTTCCAACCATCAAATCTGTGGCTTGATTTTCAGTGGTGTGAGGATTGCTTTGGCACACATCATGTCACAGAGTTGTGCCACATCACTCTGTGCTTCTCCCACACAGTCGGCTCCATCTCTGTACATCCAAGAAGAGTCTTACACACTTCCTTCCAATATTTGCAGAGCAGATGGCAGGACTTTATAGTGAACAGCAGGGCTCAAACCTGAAGTTCTCCAGCATCACCCATCTCCACATTTATAGTCAGACTGGTGCTCAGATGCAATATGGGTTTACAAAGTGTCTATAGTTTTGAACATTTTTTTTAACCTACATCCACTTCTTTTGCTCCAGATGCTATATTCTTGGAGAAAATGGGGTTATTCATTGCTGTGACACAACTGTAAATGCATTTCAGTAAATTCAGAATATTTTCTTTATTTTGTAAGTAGTTAAATTCATGTTTGCCTCTCTGGATTTCTTTTCGATTATTTACATTCAATAGAAAAAGTTGCACAGAATGGTTTTAGAGTGGAAGAGAACACAAAATAATTACATGTTCATCAATGTGAACTTTCCTAATTAAGAGCTTGAAATAAACATGATGCATAGGAATACAAATAAAAACCTTTCAACTGGATTTTAAATTCAATTAAACATATTTTCTTTTTTAAAAATCCCAAAGCTTCAAGATAAAAAAGAAATTATGACAAGCTGTATTTTGGTATAGAATTATGCTAAAGTCCTTGGTAAAATCTTAAATTTAGCAAAAATAATATTCAAGAAATGCATGTAAACCACCATAGTTTCAAAGAAATAAACCTAGTAAATTAAGAATATCATTGCCTACACAACCCAGTTTTTGAAAGCTGTAGCCTCTTCTTCACACAAAGACGTGATCTTTGTTTCTTTTTAGCTTTAAAGTTTCTTGTGAACACACAAAAAATGAAAGCTTGCTTTTCTTTCTTGATCCATGAATAAAAAGTAGGTTAGAAATGCTGAGACCTGAGATTTGTAGAATTATGTGTTGTTAAAACTGAAAATAACCCAACTCCCTCAAAACCAGATGAATTCATTACTATTTTCTTTTAAGTACTCCAGGTTATTTTGAAAGCAAAACATATTTTACATTTTTTTTGTATCCAGCATGTTTAAATTTTATTGAAAAACCAGCAAATTTTAGATTATTTTTTCTGCACTTTTAATTAAAATACAATTTCCTTTCATTAAAAAATTCGATAAAAATCGCTACAAAAATAAACCTTTAAAATAACTTTTTTTAATTTAGCTTTTCTCATCATTAAAATACATAAACCGAAACAGCCAAATATATGTTAAGCTATATAATTGCTTAAATATGTAAATAATTCATCTTCTTTTTAGCTAACTGATTATTAATCTTTAGACAATGAGAGTAAAAAAAAAGAAAGTAAGACTCAAATCACTTTTTAAAATCTAGAGGGTGGGAACTGATACATCCTACTTTTGCCTAAATTGTGAACTATATTGAGAAAACCCTTTCAGTCCTGAGAAATATTTCTCCCCACTTTCCAGAATCACCTAATTCTGTTTATATTTAAATTCAAACCCAGGATAAGGGATTTTTTTCTTTAAGAAATAAAAACATATTTAAAATACCTGTAACTGTCTAGCTATTAGCATAGATGCAGAACTCGGCGTAGGTAATTATGCTAAGAGCTGGAATAGAGTCAAACTTTTCTATGTTTCTTCTGTTTGAAATTTCTTTTGCATATATGTTCAGCTTCATTAAGAGAGGAGGAATGTTACCTGAGAAGAAAGGCATGCTGGTTTGATCAGTTTTTAGGGATGAGGAAGATAGAAACTCATTTCCCCAAGATTAATGAAATCTAAAACCTAGTCTAAAGTCTAAAATGGCCATTGAAGTGTTTTGTCAAATACAGGCACCAAAGTTCCTGCTGTTAGGTAGGCTATCTCAGAAAACAGAGAACACAACTGAAATCAATAGTTTAGTATTTTTTTATACATATATTCTGAGTCAAAAGTGAACAATTTTACTTCAAATTGACTAGGTGACCCGTTGCAGCCTTCATGCAGTTAGTTGCCTGTATATGTGGTGGGGACTATGAAACCCCTAGTTCTGCAAAACTGAAGAGATGTATCTCTGCCAAGATTTGTGACTTCAGAGAGGCAGTAACAAAGTTTTGGCATCAGAATTAACTGGAACTAACATCAGAGACTGATTATTTTTATCAGTTGTTCAGGAGGGATAAATCTGGATTTTTTGCATGGAAAATGCAATAAGGGAAAACAAACACAAACCCTCACCATCGCTATCACCACCGCTACAGCATTCTTTGGTGAAGAGTAGTATCCTAGAGAATATCTTTTCAAGGTTTTTTTTTTTTCCCTATGAATTTTGATTCTCTATCCCAGCTGCTAGCACTCATTAATACCAGAAACTTCTAAATATCACTAAAGAAGCAAAATTGCAGTTTCTATTTTTAGATTACATGAGTAGGTTTTCAAGCACATATATTGAATTCTGGTACTAATTGCTAGCTCAGTGTAGGGTATAACAGGCCAACAAGCACAAATAAAACCTAGATATAAAACAAGACATAAATGCACTCCACCTTCTTTATATTTCTAATAATTAGCAAACATACTTTGATTTTGTGCTAATGTGGGATGTTCTCTTGAACACTCTTTTATGTTTAATTGCATGGGTTGAATTTTCTTTCTGTATTTAAATTCTTTTCCTTAATTGCCACTGACTTGCATTACAAAAATAACACTGTAACGATTTCCACATGAATGTACAAAAATTTAAACAGTTCATTGATTTTAAGTGTCCTGTAGTTTCTTAAGTCCCAGCTGTAGATGCTGCCAAGTTTTTCAGAATTCTGAAGAGTTCTCAAATTTTGGAAGTAACTGAATAATCTTAATTTGTTCTGAATTTTTATAATCTATTACTTCATTAAATGCTAATGCAAAGTTACATCAAGCCTTTTTACTTTCTTTTCCTCACATAAAATTCTAGTATCACTTTACAGATGTTTAATACTTCCTCTTTACCAAGGAAGGGAGTCATTAGGATTAAAACTACACATTTGGCACCCTTCTGTTATATCATAATAGCATCTACAAGCTCTACCAAAATAGGGCTTTACTGTACACATTGTAATAGCACATGACCCTACCCACAGTCCATTGAAATAGGTAGTATTCCCCACCACCACCCCCCTTTTAGTAGTGTAGAGCTGCAATAATAGGTAGTTTCAGAAGAAATTCAGAAAACAAGTGCTGGTGAGATGCAGGATGGGGTTAGTAAAGTATGGATATATTTTTCTGTACATAGAATTTGGAGATGATGGTCTTTTTAGTCATGATACTAGTATGAGATTACTTCTTTCCAGGGCAAAGCCATCAGACACTTTCAAGTTATATTTTGAAAGACGTAAAAAGGCTCTAAAGGTTGACTTCACCTCTTCAAATTCTTTTCTCCTCTGTAGTATTTCACACTTCTCATGCTGATGGCCTGACAGGTTCTTGTACAAGGAGTAGAAAGATAACAGGAATCTGTATATTGGATATAGGATGAGATGCAAGTGAAACCTTCAGTTTGACCTTAAATTTAGCAGTCTGATATTTGAATGCTGGCTAGTAGAATGGACCCTCACCTTCTGAAGTGTTTAAATCAGAGAGGAAATGTCTTTCTAGAAGAGAATTTGACCTCCAGTGCCAGGTATGAAGGAAGAAGAGAATTCCTGAGCCCATCTTATGTAGGGAATTGAATGTGGCTCCAGCATTAGACTTTTATGCCATGAAATGCTCTGAATGCATTAAATACTTTTTCTACCTAACAGCAGGATCTTTGGTGCCTGTATTTGACAAATACATTTACATCTAAATGTATAGATTAGATTTCTATACATCTAATCTTTCTGATTTAGATGTATAGAAAGAAGCATTCTGAAAGAAGCTTTGGTATAAACAGCGGTTGATGAAGCTGTACCAATGAGGCTACATGGTTGGGGAGGGGGATGATACTAAGTAGGAGGAATACGAAAACTAAACAGGAGCTGACACACTTAGATATTGACTCTGTGGAAAAAATGGGTTTTACAGGGGTTGGGTTTTTTGGTTGTGTTTTGGGTTTTTTTGTTTCTTTGTTTGTTTGTTTGTTTTTTAAAGAGAGCATTATCCCTTGTTCTTTTCTTATTAATCTCAGCAGATATATTGCAAAAGAATCAAGAATAGCAGAAGAGGATATAATTAACATTAAAAATCCTGTCAAGAATAGCAGAAGAGGATATAAGTAACATTAAAAATCCTGTCTCTGATGCTTAATCTAGTGTAATTTGGAGCAAACCTTGTTGATGGATTAAAAAAAAAAAAAAATCAAGCAACTCATGTAAATAGAGCCACAGGAAAGAGACGAAGTTCAAGACAAAACCTAAACTCCATCCCCTTATTTCAATAATTTTTGTTTCAATCTAAACACACTTACTTAATTCTAGTCTTATTTAAAATGTGTTTATAGTATGGAGAATATCACTGCTTGCAGTTTTTGCTGCTTGCACTGTTTTATCTGATTTGTGTTTCAAATATGAGAACCAGGAGGTCTACTTCTGGGGGAAGACAGCATGGGCAGTAGAAGGCTTATTTCTGTGCTTCATTTGTGCAATCACATGCTTTTATTATGTTATTGAAGTCACCAAAAATGTAATACCTTCCACAAAGTATTATAATTTTTAAAGTGTTTCTCATCCCAAATTGATAATTGTTTTCCAGAAAGCAAAATTTTTCCTTTAAATATTTCAGGTTTGCAAGCAGGATATTTTCCACCAGAGAATCATCAAATACAATTTTTCTATCCATTGCTACTGCTTACATTTATAAAAGCCACTCACACTTGTTAGCATAAAGAACTGATTTGGAAGCTTAAAGGAAAGAATTTTAAAATTTCTGTTCCCATGAATATATACCATACTTAGATATTAAAGTAATTCATAGAGAATATAAAATATTTTTACATATATGTGTATACTCTTTTACTTACCTGCATACACTCTGAAAATATGTGCAAGATGCTAGTTGTCATAACTATCTCTCAACTCTTAATATACAACATGGAACATTTAAACCAGAAACCAGATACTGAATACCGAACATATACCGGAAATTCTAAATGCTATGTTGAATTATTTATTTTTCCTTATTCATCAACAAACAGATGCTTTAGGGATTGCTTTCCTATTATGTCCTTAATGAAAATCAGCTTTTTTTGCACAAACAAAGTGCTTCTCTCAATAGAAAATCTATGAGACATTAATTTTCTGGAAGTGCATTTCTGTGTAGCAAATTTGATGTAAAATTCACTCCAGGATAGCTTTTCTTTTTTTAAGCCAGCAGTACAAAGACATCAGCAGATGCTGGTAAGGCAATTTTTCAAACTAGTAATTGCTATTTATTTCTTGAAATTAAAATCAAATAATAGTCAAATAATACTTCAAAGAGCAAGATTTTTTAAAACGTATTTTCTTTGCTAAATAGTGCATGTGGTTCACTGGACAGTACATGAAGAACAGCTATCTCTGCTGGTGCTAAGCTGGGAGGCAATTTGTTATTTCTCTCAAAAGATAGCTTGTGCATTCCTGAACATTTCACTTTGATCCACTAATTCTCACCTGTTATACTGTGATTACATGGGTGAATTGCAAAGAGGCCGTATCAGTTAAATTGCCAAATTAGGAGCACAGTGGTTTTCCCAAGAAGAAATACTTCAATTTAAAATTCATCAGAAGCTGACTGTGTGCGCAAATATTTCTCACAGTTTTAAAAGACTACAGATGGGCTATTTGAAAGACATCTAATTATGCAAAGTGCTGGCTACCTCCCCCTTTCCTCCAGACTTTAGGAACTAACCACAGATGTCTGTTTTAAGTGGTGGCCCAACTCTTTCTCCTGGAGCTTTACCAAGTTTCTTTGTGATACCTAGCACTCCACCTCTCTGTAAAGTTTCCTGGGACTAAGCTTGTCTCCTATTTTTTTAATTTCACTGGCACAGTTTCTAGGCATTACTTCGTCTCTTAACTCCCCTTAATGGCAAAGGGACCTTGTGAGCCAACTGCAGTAGACCTGCAAAGATCACCACTGACATCTCCGTAGCATCTTCAGCCAAATCCTGGAGTTTAAAACATGACTTGTAGATTATTTCTGCAAACCCAGATCTAACAGTTGAAGTGAGGAGATGGATTTTTAGAGGATGTTGTAAAGCAGCAACAACAAAAATCTCTCTGAAATTTGGGCAATAAAAACAATACCCTGCCTTTGGCAAAGAAGCAATTGTACACAAAATCCTGCCTCAGCTTGCTTTTCCCTTAAGAGCAATTTTGTCTGCATGAAGCACCAAAACCTTTCTTTGAGACTCATTTCTCCAAGTCAAGATTTTCTTGAGCTTTTAGAGTGTCTCTCTGTGCTAACCATCAGTCTGAAATGTCCCTCTTCCCCACCACTGCAGGGAAAGATGCTTGTTGTCCTGAGAAGGAAACGATTCCCATGATTATAATTATAACACTGATATTTTCTTTTTGCTGTTGTTCCCTTTGTGGTTAAATTCTATTCATCCAGTTTCCCCCCTACATGC
>NW_008824933.1:116431-117268 GCF_000699105.1 Pygoscelis adeliae | reverse complement strand
GATCTTCTCATTATGGAAAAGTGTTCCTGTTTGATGGAAAACTATGAATGACTTAATTCTTGATCATACAGACACACCTCCATGGTTCACAGAAAAATATTCGTTCTATATAGATCATATCTAACTTCACAATGTCTACAGTGTTTTCTGCCACCCTGAGTGGGTGGTGGGTCAAAACCTATGAAGCTATCCTACTGATTTATGCTTTTCCTTTCAGTTAACTCATGCTCCACACTGTCCCCAGTCACTATATATTCTACTGTGCTCTTTGGTCTTGGAAAGTCTTAAATCTCCAACACACGTATCATATTAAAATTCTGTCAAAGTTACGTTATAAGAGAAGAAAACAGTTCAAGAAAAAAGAGGAAGACCTGATGGATTTTGCAAGTAGTGAAAATTACAGGTTAATGGAAGTGGATAGTATAAGAGAGAAGAGCAGGTCTTTTGAGTACTTGCACTTGAGTGTAAAAATTTTTTCTTCTGTGATTTGTAAGTAAAAGAAGCAAAAAAACCCCAACAAACCAGTAAGATAATTTTGCAGCAGGACAAAAGGATTGAATAAATGCTCTGATTATGAAGAAGGGTGAGACATACAAAGCAAAAAAATACATACATGAATTTTTTGCCTCAGTCTTCACTGGCAAGTGCTCAAGCCTCACCGCTCAAGCCACAGAAGGCAAAAGTGGGGACTGGGAGAATGAAGAGCGGCCCACTGTGGGAGAAGATCAGGTTCAAGACCATCTAAGGCACCTGAAGGTGCACAAGTCCATGGGACCCAATGAGATCCATCTGTGGGTCCTGAAGGAACTGGCGGATGAAGTTGCTAAGCCACTATCC
>NW_008824933.1:111702-115644 GCF_000699105.1 Pygoscelis adeliae | reverse complement strand
AAGGACTTGGGGGTACTGGTGGATGAAAAGCTGGACATGAGCCAGCAATGTGCGCTCGCAGCCCAGAAGGCCAATCATATCCTGGGCTGCATCCAAAGAAGCGTGGCCAGCAGGTGGAGGGAGGTGATTCTGCCCCTCTCCTCTGCTGTGGTGAGACCCCACCTTGAGTACTGTGTCCAGCCCTGGAGCCCTCAGCAGAAGAAGGACACGGATCTGTTGGAGCGGGTCCAGAAGAAGGCCATGAAAATGATCAGGGGGATGGAACACCTCTCCTATGAAGAAAGGCTGAGAGAGTTGGGGTTGTTCAGCCTAGAGAAGAGAAGGCTTCGAGGAGACCTTATTGCAGCCTATCAGTACTTAAAGGGGGCCTATAAGAAAGATGGCAGCAAACTGTTTAGCAGGGCCTGTTGCGACAGGACAAGGGGGAATGGCTTTAAACTAAAGGGGGGTAGATTTAGACTAGATATAAGGAAGAAATTTTTTACGCTGAGGGTGGTGAAACACTGGAAGAGGTTGCCCAGAGAGGTGGTGGATGCCCCATCCCTGGAAACATTCAAGATCAGGCTGGATGGGGCTCTGAGCAACCTGATCTATTTGAAGATGTCCCTGCCCACAGGAGGGGGGTTGGACTAGATGACCTTTAGAGGTCCCTTCCAACCCAAACTATTCTATGATTCTATGATTCTATATCAAACAGCCTGGGCAAAACCAATTGCTGAATTAGAATTAAAGATAATGGAGTCTGCAACCTGAAAAGGGGGTTCCTTCTTAAATTTAAGGCAAAAATAAAGCTTATAACAAAAATGTCATTTTTTTATTTTGAAGCTGGGAGAACTCTTGAGAAAATGTTATATTCAGCACTTCTCTGACATATATTATGAAAGGTGACAACCTCAACAGCTGTAGGTGGAATGTAATTAGGCTTTATTATCCCCATTTTACAGTTGGCAATCTGAAATATATAGCAATCAAAAGCTACACAATGCAAAGAGATTATAACACAGAGTCCTATTTTCTGGGAGAAAAGTACTTCCACTGACTTTAATAAGCATTATTTGTATCTCACAGTGAAAAAAAAGATCTTTCATTTTTCACGGCCCTCAGCCCTACACTAAATCCTCCAGTAGTTTATACAGCTATTCAGGCAAGTCTTTAATTTATCAGTACAACCAAACTAGACTGTTAAAGACAGGTTTTATGTGTTATAGCATAAATGAGGTGACCAACAGGGATTCCCTCTGGGGTCTGGGTATCCCACAGAGCTGAATTCCTAAGGAGTGAGTAATTACAAGTTCCTTTCTGTCTGGTGGATCTAGGTGTGAGAAAAAGCAATTAAAGTGCTTTATGATTCAGTTAGTGTGGGCAGATGTGTTCTGTAATCTTAATGAGCCAATTAAGGAGGCCTCTGAAAAGGAGGGGGGGTGGCTAGCTGCCTTTTTAAGGAAAGGGTGCTAGAAGGAAGATAGCAAGGCTTAAGTAGAGAACGCACTGAAGTTGTACTAGACAGCTATATACAGTAGGCTTTTGGAAGATGCAGCTGTGATTATTAACACCTAACTGTGGCATTTTGAAAGGGGAAGCAAGAATATTCAAAAACAATGGGAGATACTCTTTCTTATAATTTCACTACTTAAGAGTTGTGTGCATCCACCCATAGTTTTCCTGCTTGTCCAAAACCACTTATGTTCTTTGGTGTCTTTACAAGAAGAAGAAAAAACAATAAATGGGAAAATAAAAGCTAAATCTGGTATATGGAAAAGACCTACTTCCAGGAAGCTACAGAAGACACAAAGTATTGGAGATGTTGCTCATAAGTTTATTTCTACATTCTTCTGACATTCGGTCTCTCTAGGTTTTGGATGGTTTTTGGTTGCTGGTTTTTGGTTTTCCAAGGAAAAGTTTCCTAGTGGATTATACAATATTTTGTGGTGGACAGACATTTACTGTTCTCTGTTTCACCCAGAAATATCCATTTGGGCCTGAGCTGTCATCAGAAAGCATTACATCCTTTAAAAAACACACTTCAGGTTCTCTAGTAAACATATGCTTACATAGTTCCTCTTTCAAGTTACACAGTCCTCATAAATAGTATGTCCTATATAAATGAAGCGTAATAATAGGATCTCTTCACTTACTGCTGAAATGCAGCTGCCCTTAGATGGAAGAGTGATACTGTTCAACAGTGCACAGCAACACAGTTACTATCAGCTGGAATTCAAGGTAAGCTGAATGTAGTTGCTTGCGTTGAAATTTGGCAGACACACTGCAGACCTACTATGCCTTTTGTTTTGTAGGAGTCATGTTATGAAGAGCTCCTGAAGATGATATTAGCACTTCTTTCTTCTTACTGCTACAGAAAAAAATCGTACTAAAGTCTTCTTATTAATAGCATAAACTGCCCAACACAAGCCAAAGCATGCTTCTGGCTGCAGCAGGTACTCTCTGTTCTGCTTATCTTAACAGAGGTGTGTATCAGTTCAGCAAAGCAACCCTTGTAAGACTCCAGCTGCCTCCCACACCTTTGCAGACTAGTAACAACTACTTTACACCCTAGCCTCTATCTTGTCAGATGCAAATCCCTCTCTTTACGTAAGACCAAAGAAGAAAATTAGACTTACTAAGAGCAAACAAACTGAATATTTTTTGCCAGAATGTTATTTATTTTCTGACACAAACTCTTCCCGGGCACTCCAGTTCATACGCTCTCCCTATTACCATGGCTCATTTTCTTTGGCTTGTGCTGTTTCCCAGAGAACCCTTTTCTTCCACAGAAGTTCTTGCATCAACAGTGCTCAGTCACAACACTTAAGGGAAGAAATACTTTGTTACCATTGAATTATGCTTGAGAAAGTTTTGAGAAGCTGAACAGTGTTTAATATCAGTTGTCATGTATAAAGGTTACCTACTAATGGCTGGTCACCTTGCAGTCACACTCAAATCAGTTTAGGTCAGTTAAAAAAAAAAAAAAGGCTTACTTCCCAAATTCAGTTAAACCCACGCTCACCCAAAAAATTTTCTAAAGCTATACGCAGCACTAATGAAGAAAAAAATGTTAAATATTCTGGTTTAAGATCATATCTAAAAATTTCCTTTCCTTCTAGATTTACTTGAGCCTCTACTAGGTGTTTAATCTAAATGATATTAAGCTTTCCTACACCTTAACTAGTAAGTCTGCATGTCTGCAGAGGCAGACTTGTTCAATTTCTATCACAAAGATTTAGGAGTGTTCCTACCATTTGGGGCTTCCCAAGCAGAAGGTCTAAGCCACTAAATCCAAGGTTTTTCCTCTTTTGCTCCCAAAGTTCAGTGCTCCCCTTCTTTTTCCTAATTCATCTTCATATCCTTCCAGTGTCAGGTTGGCCCTCATCTAACTTATTAAGTTGAATCTTTGGGGCTAATATGGCCCTTACCGTCCAGCAAACTTGTATGCCAAGTTTTCCTTCAGGCTCAACATCCCACTCAACGATGCTGTGATGAATGTAGAGAGGAAATGAGAAAGGCAAAAGCCCAGCTAGAATGCAATCTGGCCGCTGTTGTTAAAGACAACAAAAAATGTTTTTACCAATATATTAATGACAAGAAGAGAGCCAAGGAGAATCTCCATCCTTTATTCAATGCGGGGGGGAACATTGTCACCGAGGATGAGGAAAAGGCTGAGGTACTTAATGCCACCTTTGCCTCAGCCTTTAACAGGCAGACTAGTTATCCTCAGGGTACTCGGCCCCCTGAGCTGGAAGACAGGGATGGCGAGCAGGATGAACCCCCCATAATCCAATAGGAAGTAGTCAATGACCTGCTATGCCACCTGAATGCTCACAAGTCTATGGGGCCGCATGGGATCCACCTGAGAGTGCTGAGGGATCTGGCGGAGGAGCTCGCCAAGCCACTCTCCATCATTTATCAGCAGTCCTGGTTAACGGGGGAGGTCCCAGACGACTGGGG
>NW_008824933.1:96207-110391 GCF_000699105.1 Pygoscelis adeliae | reverse complement strand
ATTTAAAAGACGTGTAGATGCGGCGCTTAGGGACATGTTTTAGTGGACATGGTGGTGTTGGGTTGATGGTTGGACTCGATGATCTTAGAGGTCTTTTCCAACCTTAATGATTCTGTGATTCTATGTCAAATCTGAACAGGCTTTGGCTATTTTGGGTTCTCTCATGAGAATTTCAAATGATGGCAAATACATGTCCTCACTCATTCACACTGATTGTCCTTTAAACTGGCATTTGTTGTCTGAAAGACTATCACCCTGTATGCTAACGTAAGGACAAAAATACTTCTAAATCTCTCTTCTCCCCTATCCAACTCATGCCTGCATATAATTTCTTCTTTCATCATAGAACAAAACAGCTTTGCTTATTTCAGTGTTTCTTGGTTTCTTATAGTCATTGATGTGTGAATTATCTTGTACAGTATTAGTCAAATCTAATTTTCAAGATTGTTGGTAAATTCCCACATGGAAAGACATGTAAAAACATATTTCTTCTTAGGAATTTTTATAAATACACTGTTAATTATCTCTTTCTGTGTATGAGTATTATGGTAATGTCATCACTGACAGCATCAATTAGAACCAGAGCTGCAGAAATCTGCAAGCACGATTATCACTCCTATTGTGTCATCTTTTTACATCCATTATCTACTAGTGGTAATAAACTGGTTTTCATCCTTTTATATTTCTGTTCAGCTTCTGTTTTTCACTTTGTCTCTGCAGTTCCCAACTGACTTAATTCAGGACCTGAAATAGATCACAATTTAAACTACATAACTTCAAAAATTACCATTGTTTACTCCATGAATAGCCCTGGAGCAATGTGGCTAATCAAACACTTGATTAAGCTTGATTCAAAGTAACTGTGTTCTGCAGTCTCTGGATGCAGAATGCAATGTCCGTCTCGTATGTTCTTTGCTTTAAGGATTGCCTTTAGTTCTACTTGAAACTCTGTTGGTTTTATGCATTTAAGATGTCGTCACAGTTACTGTTCAAAAACAAACATAAAGAAAATAAGGAATGTTACATTCTTGTTAACATTCATTGTTAAATTGTTAAAAATGTTGAGTTTCCAATATGAATAGTGGCTTCATATAAGATTTTGAGAAATATACCAGATATTATCCCATTACTAGATTTTGGCAACAGTGTCCAGAGGAAAATGTTCTACCAAAATTTATTCCTTTCATTGGTTTGATAACTCAGTAGAACTAAAAATATTAATCAATAATAACCGATACTTTCTCCAAGGATATTTTTTTTTCTTATGAAACATGCCTAAATTAAGACCATAAGGATATATGAATACTAAAATAAAACTATTTAAGTAGGAAAAAATTTATATGATCATTAATATAAAAAAGATGCTAAGATATGTAAGTCTACTGTTAAGGATACTGTTGAAAGAATCTGCCTTTTGCTTTGTTTTCCTTGGGGTCAGGAAGAGCCTTTGGAAGTTTCTTCAAATATTCTTATGAAAAGAAATTTATCAATAACATGATTGATGAACACTATAATGTCAATAACCATGTCAATAGCTAATTGTGGTGAAGTGCCTAAGTCTATAAATGATGTGTTAGATACATGAACCAGTGGTTAAAAATGGAGAGAGAAACCTATACAGCATTTTTCACTCCTTCGTAATATATTTTAAATCAAGAACACTTATTTGTGGAGCTAATTGGCCTCACCCTTCATTTGGAAAGCAGGGTTTTCAGTGAGGAATGTCTACAGTGTTCAGTCATATCTTTTTTGGTCCCCCTATAATATAAATATATTATATGCCAATAAATTAAAATTTTATTAAGTGCTCTTGTTAATATTCAGCAACATATTTGTTATGATATTTTTCTATAACACATGTTCAAGGCTGCTTTAAGTCTGCACTAAAAAGATACAAAGGCTAAGTGGTCAGTTTTACAAATCAGAGCATAGAGGCTCATAAAAACTTAATGAAGACACAAGGACACAGCTTTTGAATTAAACTCTGACCTCTAAGAGGTTATTATATTTTCTTAATCACCAGAGTATTTCTTTCAGATTCAAGAATAATATCAACTCACAATCCATAAAAAAAAAAGTTCAACATGTAAAAATTCCTTGATTCTTTTATATAGGATGTATGAAAATTAATGAAGCTACATTTTGAAATAAGACAATAGAAAGGAGTTTGCTCTGATATTTGGCCTCTGGGCTGCTAGTCCTTTATTCTAACAGATTAATTCTGTGACTTCAGGCAAGCTGCTTTACTTCTTTTGACTTTCCTCAATTTAGCCATAGCACTGAGTAATAAGACTGCAATGAAAAACAGGTGCTGCATATCCATTAGCATTCACGGATATATAAAATAACAAAGTGTGAGTTAGAATGGCTATGCATTGTTTAAATGTGAAAGAGTTAAGCTAACAACTCACTGTATTGATATATAAGCATTAAGGACTATGTGCTCAAATTACTGGCAGATGAGTTTGATGTCACTAAGGATCTAAAGAAATTTTTAGCCTTTGCGTAAAGAAAAAGACCAGACAGGGATACATTTTCATGAGAGCTCTGGGAATCCAATGTAAGAATTTCCAAATTACGATTTTTTTAATATATATATAAAATCATAGATATATGATATTTTTGATATATATAGAGAAAAAATTAATAGTGAATATTGAGAGAAGCTTTGTCTTTGCCTTGGAGCAGCTAATTAAGCAATTAGAGCTGTTAAACATTGACGTAAGACTAACCCCATAGGAACAGCATCCTAAATCTCAGAATGAAACAGCAGAAAATATAAGGCTGTTATATATAAGAATGATTTTTAGTTACCTCTTTGGATATCAGCAGATTAGGTCTGTCTTCATACTTCCTGTATTAACTAATATTTACTGAGTACATCAATGATCCAACCAACAAACAGCCTAAAATCCTGAAATCCCACTCATGTATGCTGTCAATATAATTTAATAAATTGTATGCTGCTGAGAAATAATTAATTCATTTTATCTTATAGTTGCAAAATACTATGAATGCTTAAATTTTATTCTGGTTTCTTTTTTATTTTGTTGATTTTTTTGTACCATAGAGAAATTTTTCATCACTGGAAGTAAATGTCTCTATGGTTATACCTGAAGTGGAGACTTCAGCCAAGAATGACAAGCTACATAATATGTCTTACTCAATACATTTGCATGCTTTTTGACTTTGAGACTGGAATTCATGTATGGATGTTGATGCCCAGGATGACATTTAGCAACTTGCTTGAAACTGAAAATCACTATTTTTACGAATGTAAGACCAGTAAAGCATCTATTTACGCTGTTTCAACCCACATAATCGTTTTGTATTGGGATACTCCATTTTCTTCTGAGTGGAGCATTATGATTTTTCCAGTGAAATCTCAGCCAGGTGCACCATGTCATCAGGAAGCAGCAAAGGTTGGCTGCCCCAAATGATAAGGGGAGCTGGGAGCCAAGCAAGATAACAAGCAGCAACCTCCAGGCTCAAAGTACCCCTGAGAAGGAAGGAGAGCAGGCTGGTGATGGCAACCATGTGCAGCTTAGAGTCAAAACTGCCAGGTAACTCCACTATAATGAGACCAGTCTACAGGCAATCTGAGAAGTCAGCCCATGGATCTGGGTCCAAGCACAGTGTTTCAGGTACCATTTTTTTAACTCTATGTGAGCCATCACCGTTATGACAACTTTTTGATTTTCCTTTTGGAAACATCATGCAGAGGACATTAACCAGCCAGCTCCTGAAGCAAAATGTTTACTTAGTAGTGAGTCATGGAAAGTGCATACATAAATACATATATAAATATTTTCTGTAAAACAATCAATAGCTTGCTTACATGTTTAATTTCTACTCTTCCTTTCATTATTAGAGAAAAATTCTCTTTGGTTTCAGGACTTTTCTAATACTACTCCAATTATTTTAGAAACCCTAAACCCAGGACTGAAGACCTTTTTTGCCTACTGGTTAAGAGAATGCTCTCAAAGAGGATGTTTCTAATGATTGCTTCATTGTTTGTGAACTTGCACCTATTCATTTTCAAAGAATTGTATCCAATGTTCTGATGACTCTGACCTTCCAAGGATTTTCAAAGTATCTGAGTAAGTGTAATTCTTAACTGTCTGTATTATTTTAAAACATCTACTATGGAACCAAGTTCATACATGTACTAACATCTCAAAGTACTCAATCAACAATGATATTCATAAGATATCACAGGTTATATTTCATATCAGAGCTACCTGTCATGTATTCTCATCTATATTAAGACAGATCCACTTTAAACTAAACACCAAGTACTCATCTAACACCCACTTAGCAGAATTGGGTTCTTGCAGTGAGCACACTGTGTATTGCATACAATTTTAGCGCATAAATTCCTAATTGTTGTTGTTGTAGAAATTCAGTCAGTCATTGTCTCAGTGTGAGTGTAGCGGACATGTAATGCGTGTATCAAGTGCGTAATGACTGCTAATAGATGAAAATAACAATCACTTTGGCTAATCCTTAAAATTTAATGGAATGGTTATTATGAACATTTATTTTTCCTCCAAAATGTAGGCCATTACTGTAAAGAGTAATGACTACCTCTTTACTATTCCATTAGCAATGTAAACTACTTAATATGTACAGATCTACCAAAAATGATAAATTAAAGGGGGACCTGTGATTTCATAACTTTAAAGAATATCCCAATAAGTCCATTGAAAATCAAAATGTACACCTGATTTTTAAATCCCTGAAAATTGGAGGTTTTTAATAAAAAACCCAATAAAAGTGGCATGTGAAAGTCAGAGAGAAGCATTGGACAGGTGCCAGTAAACATCCAGAGATACTGTGCTAACTAATTAGAGAACAAAAGTTTATAACCGGAAGTTGAAACATGGTTTAGTCTTCATACATTTGAGGAGAAGTTGTACCTAGATACTGCTTGGAGTACAGGGCACACTATCAACATATTCCTGTGTTCCAGCTACAGAACTTAGAAGCATGCTTATCACTTTAAAGCAGACACTTTTGGAGAGGTCTAAATGCACAGATGTTTCTGTTAGCTAGATTATTAAAGTTATAATAAAACTAGTCTGTCAGTATTTAATAAGAAAGTATTTATTTAGAATTCATATCTTCAAATGTTACATACAAGTATGAACTAGTGAATTTTCATGAATCTTACGATACGGGTAGTTAAGCATGACTACTACCTTTTATGCCTAAAGTAATGCTGATGATGAAATTCAATGACTTGACATGGGCCACCCCCAAAAGAATCAGTATTGGAGCTGATGAGATTACAAATAAGGTCCCTTGGCTTTGTTCATCCCTCAGTAACACATCTGTGCTTCCCTGTTTGTTTTTGTTGTTGTTGTTTCCTTTTTTTTACCCATGTATAACTGAAAGCATGACTTTCTGTATAGCTGCTGATTGGCATGGAGTGTTCTATATCCAAATATCTCCCTGGATTGAGAGAGAGCTGTAATATCTCTGAATGATAGTACTACTACAGAGATACTGCATTTTCCTTTTGTTGTAGTCTAGGATTGAGTTCTATAAACCCGGTCTTTCTCTCTGTCATGAGAAACTGTAAGTCCCAGAAAGGTTTGTTATTATTTAGTGGTTAATAGGTGTTCCATGTGATCAGGGTCAAAGGGACAGAGCTTGCACAACTTTATTAAACACTGGGAATGCCAAATTTTCAAAAGTACACAGATCAAAATAGAGTTTCCTTGGGTAAATGCTCATTTGGTTTGGAAGGGACTTCTGTCAGAATACAGTGTAGAAGCACACACTGAAGAAAAAAAAAAAATCCTTTCCTTGTATTGATTTATTTCATAAAGTCTGAGAACACAGAAGGCCTCACAAATGCCTTGATGCTGTTGACTGAAATAAACAAGTCGCAACTGATGTTACAAATACTGGTGGAACTCACAAAAAATAAAATAACATTGAAGAATCATAAATATGCCATCCAGCTAAGGATGGATATTTCTGGAATCATGTTGAGTGGGGATTGCCTCATCATAAAGCAAAACGGTTCCTTTTGGATCATTGCCCAGATTTACCTAACTATATTAACTCCAAGTAGATATTGGTGCATAAATGTCAGGGCAAAATGAGCAATGGTAAATTAAACAGGCCTCTGAGATATGTAAAGAAGTGTTTCCACACTACCACCAAAGTTGACTTAAGGGAGAAAATTAGATATTGGTATACAACAAAGAAATAACACTAAAAGTGTTTTTTTTTTCAGAAATAAAAGTTTGGTCAAAAGCATTATCTTCTGGGATTTATATCATAAAAAGGAGCAAGATTGTTTTACCAAGAATGGACATTTCAATGAATCTTCCAAAAGCTGCAAGTGCAGTTTAAAATATTAGGAATGTTTTGGAATTTGAATATCTTCTTTTAAAGTAACTTATGATATATTATTGAAAAAGAACAAAAAAAAATATAGAGTAAATCTGGTTTACAGTTGTGATTTTTTTATGTTAAGTCTGATTGAATGTATCATTCAATTGTAAAGGTACCGAGGATAGAACTCAGTGCAAAAATCATTAGTCTAACACTTTTCTTCTAATAATGGAAATCTTTCACATCAGTTCTTTTCACAGGGTTTTCCTTATATGATGTTTAATGTCGTTTTAGTTATCATGAGAAAAATGGTATTCTAACTGTACTTTATCTATCTTCCACTCTATTTTCAGGTCTGATATGGATATACAAAATAAGTTCCTCCTGCTTCAGATACTGCCATTGATGCAAAATACACTTATTGACTCAGATGTAGGAATACAAATCTAACCTTTTCAACATATTTTATTTTAGCAGGGATTTTAACATAAATTCTCCTATTTCTCACCTGTCATGTAGAAAAAACATTATTCCATAAAAAGACTGAATAACAACAGTAAACAGACAACAATTTTGTTCCATTCATCTGAGCTATATTTGATTTTAACATTTTTTTTCATAATTGTCTGAAGGTCTGAACACAAACAAAAAAACAAATAAAACCAAATGTTTCTATTTTTTATGTGAACAGCATGTATACTTAATTTTTATTCTTTTTAGATATGTGGTATACTGTATCACTAATGAAAGACAGAAACTTCCTTCAGCTTTTATAAACTTTAGTAAAGCAGTAGTGGGTTTTTTTAGTAACACATTCCACACCTATTGCAAATATGGCAAATTATTCACTTAAATTGATTTATTGAATATAGTATTCTGAATTTTAGGAAGTACTAAGATGATTATTTGTATGAATGATTTATTACTCATGTCATACATTTCCATGATACATAGATTGAATCTTTAGCACCTTAATCTAAAATAGAAAGGACTTACCAAAAGAAGGGAACATACTGTATAACTATTCATGTGTGTGAAGAAAAATTATTTGTGAAAGTATTTCTTCATCAGAAAGGAGACTGTTCCAAGGAGAGAAGCAAAAAGTTTATCAGAGCATAAGCAAAGGTCTGAATCTGAAAGCTGAAGCAAAGGTCTGAATCTGAAAGCCGAAAACCGTCAGAAAAACTCCTGAGAATTAGGAAAAGTAAAAGATGTGGGGAAAGCATAATATGCAGGGTAAATAAATGCAAAAAGAGTGGCAGGATCATTTTATTTATGTCCTTGATGATCAACAACCTTGAAATACGCAAGATAAGAAACAAATTTAATGGAGGATGTGGGAGTGACATGTAGCAAGTCCACATATAGCAATAATGAATGACAAAACCCCTCAAAAGAGGATAACAAGGTATGCATGTGGAAACTGAAAGTACAGTTGTATTCTCTTCTATCAAGTCTCAAATAAAAGACATTCTTTGGGAGCGATACCTCAGTTATGCTTTAGCTTAGCTATAAGCTACAGTATTTCTGGCCAATTTATTTGGTAATCAAAAATTGTATGTACAGACCATAAGTAAGTAAATCCACTGCACTGCCAAACATTACTAATACCAGCCACTACTTGCACACTGTATTTTGCCATACACCCACAAGGTCATTGACTGAAACAGGAGCTTTCTTCAAAACCTGAATATTCCAGTCATGTTCAAGAATATTTAAGTATTTTACCATTGCTGAAACATTTGCCAAAACCCCACATTCCAACCATAGTGCTTACATTTTAAGTAGTCTTGACTAAAACTACTTATAATGTATTCTCCGGGGCACAGAAAGGTGTTTTGTTCATCTCTGTGAATAGGACTATGCATGCAAGTGCAGCAAATGAGGCTTTTTTCTGACTAGTAGCTCTGTCTGGTTTTATCAAAACCTTTACATGGTTTTGTTATGTCTCATCACCAGCCATGCCAATGGCCAGGAGCACAAGCCAGTGAAAGGAACTTATTTCATCTGTCAAACAGTGCATTCCAATGTATAAATATGATGCAGTAAGAAGTTACACTACTGCCCTGGTTTCAGCTGGGATAAAGTTAATTTTCTTCCTAGTAGCTGGTACAATGCTGTGTTTTGGATTTAAGATGAGTATAATGTTGATAACACACCGATGGTTTAGTTGTTGCTAAGTAGTGCTTACACTAGCCAAGGACTTTTCAGCCTCTCTGGCCCTGCCAGTGAGAAGCTGTGAGGGGGCACAGCCAGGACAGCTGACCCAAACTGGCCAAAGGGACATTCCATACCATGTGACGTCATGCACAGTACATAAACTGGGAAGAGTTGGCTGGGGAGGTGACCGCTGCTAGGGAACTGGCTGGGCATCGGTCGGCAGGTGGTGAGAAATTGCAATACGCATTTTATCATCATCATCACCACCATTATTATTGTTATTATTATTATTATTATCCTTTCCTGTCCTATTAAACTGTGTTTATCTCAACCCACGAGTTTTACTCTTTTCTTTTTTCTGGATTCTCTCCCCGATCCCACTGGGCGAGGGGGAGTGAGCGAACGGCTGTGTGGTGTTTAGCTGCCTGCCAGGTTAAACCACAACTACTCAGATAATACTTAAATCACATCTCTGCAACTTAGGAAATTAAAATAGAAGCAGCACAAAAAGTAAGTGGTTTGTCACTACAGAATAGGTTCTCTGCCCTCAAATCTGAAAAAGAGCCAGGTGTGCTTTCAAGTGAGGCATCTGGGCCAACTGACCCTGACCCATGCAAGATCACCAGGAGGAAGTGGCGAGTGATAGTAGTGGCTGACTCCCTGCTGCAAGGGACAGAGGAACCCATCTGCCAACCTGACCTGTTGTCTAAAGAAATTTGCTGCTTACTGGTGCCTGGATCCAGAATGCTGTGGAGAGACTGCTGAGGTGTGTCCAACACTCTGACACCCCCAGATATTCTTCCCTGTGGGCAACAATGGGGCAAGCTGGAGAGTATCAATAGTGACTACGGGGTTCTGGGGCCCCCCTGACTACAGGGCTCTGGGCTGTTCTCAATCCTGCCTGCTGCTGAGGCTAAAGGGTGCAAAGAGGAGGGGGCTGGTACTGTATGTCAAGAACTGGTTGCAGATCTGATGTCAGGCACAGGGTTTAGCTTCTATGACCCGGGACCCTATTTAAGAATCAGCATCTGCTTGGGATAGATGGGATACACCTCACTAAGCAGGGCAAAAGTATCTTTGCCAGCAGGATGGCTGACATGGTAAGAAGAGCTTTAAACTAGGAACTAAAAGGGAGAGAGAGAGTTACCAGGAGCCCAGTGAGGGAGTGATGGGCAGGACTGACAAGCAAAAAGCCTGGGGTGATGATGGGCACAAAAGGGAATACAAAAGCAACAAAATAGGGCTTAAGCATGGTAACCACAAGCATTGACATTTAAGAAAGAAAGTACTTACAAGACATCATTATGGCAAAAACCCAACACACTCTTTATGTGAAAACAGCATGTTGGGGTGCTGTTGTGCCGGTACACAACAGCCGGTACAGTAATGCACACAGCATAGGCAATAAACTTGAGGAACTAGTGATCTATGCACAATTGCAGGTCTATTATCTTGTTGGGATCATGGAGACTTGTTTGGATGTCTTACATTACTGAAGTGCTGCAATGGAGGGATACAAGACCTTTAGGAAGGATGGGCTGGGAAGACGAGGAGGTAGAGTTGCCATTTATGTGAGAGAGTACCGGGGATGCATGGAGCTCTGCCTATGGATGGGTGATGAGCCAGCTGAGAGCTTATGGATGAAAATTAAAGAGCAAAACAGTATGGGTGACATCGTAGTTGGTGTCTGCTATAGACTGCCTGCCCAGGAAGGACAAGCAGATGAGGCCTTCTAAAGGGCAAGGAAAGTAGCCTCACATTCGCAGACTCTGGTAGTCATGGGGGACATCAATCACCTCCATATCTACTGGAAAACAGAGCAGGGAATAACCTTCTCTCCAGGGTGTTCCTGAAGAGCATTGATGACAGCTTTCTCACCCAAGTGATAGCAGAACCGACAAGGAGATGTGCTTTGCTGGACCACATACTCATCAACAAGGAAGGGCTCATTGGGGATGTGAAGGCCAAAGGCAGCCTTGGATGCAGTGACCATTAGATTTTGGAGTTCTGGATCATGAGAAGAGGGAGTAGGGCAAAAAGCAAGATCATAACCCTGGACTTCAGCAGAGCAGACTTTGGCTTCTCCAAAGGTGCGCTTGAAAGAGTCCTATGGGATAAAGCGAAAGAAGTAATAGGGTTCCACAAAAGCTAGCTGATATTTAAGGATCACCTCTTCCAAGCTCAAGGGCAGTCCATCGCAATGAGCAGGAACTCAGGCAAAAATGTCAGGAGTCCTGCATGGATGAACAAATTGCTCCTGACAAAACTCAGGCATGAAAAGGGACTATACAGAAGGCAGAAGCAGGAACAGGTAACCCGGGAGGAATACAGAGACACTGTCCAAGAATTAAGAGATTAATTTAGGAAAGTCAAAACCCATCTGGAGTTGAACGTGGCAAGGGATGTCAAATAAAACAAGAAGGGCTTCTATAAGTACGTAAGTGGTAAAAGAAAGACTAGGGAAAATGTGGCCCTGCTGCTGATTGGGGCAGGGACCTCAGTGACACAGGACATAGAAAAGGCTGAGGTACTGAATTCCTTCTTCATCACAGTGTTCAGTAGTAAGACTATAATTCAGGATTCCCAGGCCCCAGAGAACAAGGGGAAAGGCTAGAGCAAGCAGGAGTTGCTTCAGGATCAGAATCAGGTTAGACAATACTTAATCAAACCGGACATACGTAAGTCCTTGACCCTGATGGGATGCACCCATGAGTGCAGGGGGAGCTGGCTGATGTAATCTCAAGGCCACTCTTGATCATCTTTGGTCATGGTGACTGCGAGAAGTGCTTGAAGACTGGAGGAAAGCAAATGTCACTCCTATCTTCAAGAGGAGCAAAAATGAGGACTCGGGGAACTACAGGCCAATCATCCTCACCTCAATCCCTAGGAAAGGTGATGGAGTACTAATTCTGGAAACCATTTCATGGCACATGAAGCACAAGAAGGTCATCAGGAGTAGTCATCATGGCTTCACCAAGGGGAAGTCATGCCTGACCAGCCTGAGAACCTTTAACAATGAAATGCCTGGCTTGGTAGATGTGGGAAGAGCAGTGTGTATTGTCTATCTAGACTTCAGTAAGGCTTTTGACACTGTCTCCTAGAAGATCCTCATAGACAACCTGTTGATGTATGGGCTGGACAAGGAGACAGCGAGGTGGATTGGAAACAAATGGCTGGGCCCAGAGGATGGTGTTCAGTGGCACAAAGTCCAGTTGGAGGTCAGTAATTAGCAGTGTGGACCACAAGTAAATACTGAGTCCAATCCAGTTCAACATCTGACACTAAACTGGGAGGAGTGACTGATATGTCAGAGGGTTGTGCTGCCATCCAGAGGGACCTCAAAAGGCTGGAGAAATGGGCTGTCAGGAACCTCATGCCATTCAACATGGGGAAGTGCAGAGTCCCACACCTGGGGAGAAAAAAACCCATAAACCAGTATATGCTGGAGGTTGACGAGCTGGAAAGCAGCTTTGCACAAGAGGCCCTTGGGGTCCTGGTGAACAGCAAGTTGACCACGAGCCACTGATGTGCTCCTGTGGCAAGGAAGCCTAATGTTATCCTGGGCTCCATTAGACAAAATATTCCCAGCAGGTGGAGGGAGGTGATTCTTGCCCTCTACTCAGCATTGGTGAGGCCACAACTTACTGTTCTGGGCTCCTCAGTGCAAGAGAGATATGGTGGGACTGGAGCATCTCTCCTATGAGAAAAGGCTGAGAGAGCTGGGACTGTTCAGCCTGGAGAAGAGACGGCTCGGGGGGGGATCTCATCAATGTTTACAAATACCTGAAGGGAGGCTGCAAAGAGGACGGAGGCCAGGCTCTTTTCAGTGGTGCTCAGTGACAGGACCAGAGGCAACGGGCACAAACTGCAACACAGGAGGTTCTGTCTGAACATCAGGAAACACTTTTTTACTGTGAGGGTGACAGAGCCCTGGCACAGGTTGCCCAGGGAGATTGTGGAGTCTCCATCCTTGGAGATATTAAAAAGCCATCTGGACACAGTTCTGGGCAACCTGCTGTTAGGTAGCCTTGCTTGAGCATGGGGGTTGGACAACATGACCTCCAGAAATGCCTTCCAACCTCAGCTGCTCTCTGATTCTGTTTCTGTAAACACATTTAGAGTGACAGATTATGCAAGTTGTTGCTTTATATTTAAAATGGAAAAAAATATAAGCAGGCATAAATTAATCCAAAATAGAAGGCGGCTTTCTTCATAAATCAATAAAGTACTGTTAATTATTAGCCAATAAATACATTTTCTTTCTAAATGTCACTGTGGTCAGATCTCCTTTTAACTCTCTTGACTGTTGTGTTCGGTACAATACATCAAAAAAACAGTATCTAGTACATTTTAGATGTTGTACCAAGTCTGATACATGTATTGATTTCTAAATGTCATGTATCTGGGTCTCTCAACTACAGTAATAGAGTCACAATAGATCTGGGATTATTTGTAATACAAAATATTATCATTGTATAGTATTTGAGAAACAAGCCTGTAGGTTTGATAAATGACTTACAGAACTTGTACAGAACTACATACACCACTTTCTTCTGTCTTTGACCTGTCAGCACTCAGTTTTCATGCTCTGGATAGCTCAAATCTAAATGAGAAGGTCCTTCAATGATCTTGGATGTGTATCCTGCCAGACCCTCTCCTGCCTGCTCTCTCTGTGCTAGTAACAGATAACCATGAAGATAGTACACAGACAGGAAACATTCCTATATCTCTGTTTCTTTGACCTAAGTAAGAGATATGTAGCTGTTTGGACCTTGTTCCTACAAGGCTAAACATTGGAACAGGCTGCCCAGGGAAGTGGTTGAGTCACCATCCCTGGAGGTATTTAAAAGACGGGTAGATGAGGCGCTTAGGGACATGGTTTAGTGGGCATGGTGGTGTTGGGTTGACGGTTGGACTCGATCTTAGAGGTCTTTTCCAACCTTAATGATTCTATGATTCTATACATCTTCTGAGTCACAATATTCTTCGTTGTAGGCTGTATCCTTAGTATAGCACTTGCACATATAGTATCTGATTGCCAGGTTTCTCTGCAGAATCCTCATTCAGGTCCTTCCTTATGATTCATGCCTGCGTACCCACAGCTATAGCATTGTTGTAATTATCCCAGTTGGGCTCTAGGATTTCTGGGGATAAGTGTCAGTGTTCAACTACCCTCAGCCACTCTAATGGTTACGTTGTGGAGAACTGTGGGAAAATGTGCCAGTTATTCCAGAACTCAGCGTAGACCCATAGACAAATCTTTACTGAGATGTTTCTACTGCCTCTGTATGCAACTTCCCCCAAGCTTCCAGCTTCCAAAAGCAAAGTTTTTGATAACTGCTACTTCCAAGAAATTTTACCACAATTTCCCTCTTCAGTTAAGCTTTGCACTTAACAACTTTCATGTACCTACAATCTCAAAATTGTAATACATCTACGCTAATTCAGCTTACAAAAATGTTTTTTCAATGCTTGACATGATTTATGGCTTCCCAGAGACAGCAATCCTTCCTTTTTTTTTTTTTTTAAATCTAAACTATACTGTTTGTCCCAGAACTAAGATATTTTACTGTAAAAGAGAAAAGGCAGTGTCTTCTTTTCCCCTTTCCCTTCAATCTAGCTATCATGTCACTCATTGTGTCTGTCTAGAGTGACAACAAATTCACTTCATCATAC
>NW_008824933.1:72883-96196 GCF_000699105.1 Pygoscelis adeliae | reverse complement strand
TCTCTGTGTCTTGCTACTACCAATTCCTGTTAGAGACAGGGGATTGGATTCAGTCGCCTAACTAAAGGCACCTGGTGCCATTTTAGATGTCCTATGGAATCCCACCTGACCTTCATCTACTGCTCTAGAAAGGAGCAAGTCTTTTGTAGGTCTCCTATGTCACAAACACCAACTACATACCAGACACTATACAGCTTCCAAAATACCACTTGACATGCATATTTAGGCAACTAAATACCACCCAATGACTTATATTTGTGACATGGTAGCAGATCCCATTTATGGGATTTCCCTTTATGGGACTCTTGCAAAACCCTGATTTCTCTGCAGATACTGTTATAGACCATTTCACTTACAGTTAAACAAAGTTTAAAATTGCAAGCCTTGTTTCACAAGTATTAGGGTGTAATTCAACAAAGCTAACAAATATGTATCTGACTCCCCAGAATTTTTAAATCAATTTTTTTTATTATTTTCATGCTATTTGATTCTAACTCATTGAATTGAATATGATGGTGTCTAGCGTGTGCATATCTAAATTTGTACTTCCTTGCAAAGTACTTGAACGTAAACTTCTCTGCCCCTTTCAGACATTATTCGCTTCAGTACAGCACTCCTAGGGGAAAAAAAAAAAACACAAACAAACAAAAAAAGCAAACAAACCCCCCAGATTTAGTAGGTACAATCTCATGTATAGTTCTAATATCCTTCAGTAAAGTTCTTTTAGGAGGGTGAAAATAAACCTGGGAAACAGGCATACTTCCTTTCCAGTTAATGAAAACAAAGCTATACTATTCTGCTATAGGCTGACATCTTTTACTTGGTCTCCATTGATGGCATGTATACAAAATAATTTCAGTACCACTTAAAATATTTCTACCATTTACTTGATTTTTTTTAATTGTTGAAGTGACCTTCGTGTAGTTGGTTTTATATACTTTAGCCACTTAAGCTGGTCTTTTTCACTAAAATCTCATTTGAGCTGGTTTTGAAGGCAGGGAATATGCTCTCTTAGCAACACATCTGGCACTCTCAATATTTGTCTGAAGCAAGAAATTTTTTTTCTTTAAAATCATATTAATATACACAATAATTTTTTCAAGATTTTTCTTTACTGCATATTTTTCAAGCATTTTGAGAGTTTGTTCAAAGTCACTGTGAGTCCCCTAAATTTTTATATCATTTGTCATTTGAAACAAATTGCTTGATATTCAGTAGACTAATAAAATCTAGTTTTCTATGAACTTGTGTCCTCTGCTTCTCTGCCTGTTCCCTTTCAATCCACAATCATGACACTCGGCAGGAGACATGTGCCAAGGCTAGTCCAGACTACAAGTCTGCAGGCTGCTGCTGCCAAATGAAAAGTTGAGGACTGACAAGGCACTGGAAATGAACTGATCTTGCACCTGTTGGTTGTTACCTTGTTTCATGGCTGAAGAGTTCTGCGCTGTGAATCATAGATGCTTGTCAGTCTAAAGCATCTATCAGCATAATTTTTAATTAGATTAACTAGAAATTCTAGACCAAGAAAAACATGACTTTTATTAGTCATATCTTTCACTTGCAGATCTTATTTCAAGGCCTAAGAAATTTCAGGAGTGACAACTTTCTCCAAACACCAGCAGATGTTGCTGCTAAGGCATTCACGGTATTTCTGGCCCTCCTTCCCCAGATTTGTGTCATCCAAATATTGCAGGGTTGTCCTGTGACTTGGGTGATAAAAAAACCAGTTCCCTTATTTCCATAATAATACTCAATTATATAAACCACAATTCTATCTAGATTTAAAGACTGCGAAAGTTACTATTTGGCCATTTTAAATAAGGCAATGCCTATCAAGAACTGGCTTAGGTGAGAACTCTTTTGTGTAAAATGTATAAATCTTCTATAAAAAAAAAGAAAGATAGAAAGAAAAAAAAAAAAAGAAATAGTAACAATTTCTCAAACCAGGCAGCTGTTTAAATCTTTCATATGTGGACATCTGTTTCTTAACCATAGTGAGAACTCTTCTTATCAGAACTATATATTTGTCTACCTGCTATAATGTGCCTAGTGCCTCAAGAGCAAACCATCCATACTTCTTTGATTTAGGAGCTCTCCCACCAGTATCACCAACAGGGAAAACCCACCAAAGCTCTCACATATAGGCTGAATAAGGGACGTTCTGTATGTTACCTGAAATGTCTGAGTCCGTCAGCATATATTCTGCCACGTCCTTCCTTGACTGTATGGCCCAGGATGCTGAGGCCCCTGTGTGTCCTGTAAACTTACAGGAGGTAGTCTCACAGACTGTTTTAGTGACAGTTTGGTCAATAATTGAAGTTCTGACTGAAAGGGGTCACATACAATGCCCAAAAACATTTGCCTGAGCACATTCAGTAGAGCTGTTGACCCTGTTGTGGTGGATCAGGAAAAAGAGCACTTGCTGGGTTTGGAGCTCCACAGGATACCTGAGGGCAATACCTGGGTTTTTTCCTCCCACTGCAGAATTACCTTATCTCCTTTCCATCAATGGACGTCAAAGTTGCAAACACTTTATTTTGGGACTGCTCAGGGGTCCTTTTATGCACAGCTTGTGGATGGCACAGCTTTCTGTGGTGATCCTGCTGATATCTGTGCTGGTTATATACATTTATGTTGATAACAAAACAGTCTCCCAGGTGTTAGGTTATCTGATAAAAGTCTGATCCCTGTACACACAGAGGTCACATGGGCAGCTGGGGGTACCCCAGTCACATGTAGGGTTATGGATTCACAGCAATGTCACCTCTATCAGGCTACCAGATTTGGCAGCTCCTAACACTGAGAATCTGCATCTGACTTTTATATGACCAATTGTTAATTCAATTGCAGCAACTGAGGATGCATGTGAACTACTTGTGGGGATAGTAAGGCTGAGTACAGCAAGGTGATAGGACAAAGCATTATCACCATTGATGCAAATAATTAGGCACCTTCTAATCGCTTATTTTGATGTCATTTTGTAGAATATTGTCCTCAAACATAAACACTGTACTTTTGAAACATCTGTCAATCCCAAAGACATGTTAGCCAGCACTGGAAAGAACAAATGGCCTCTACTGACTGACAAAATACTGGAATCCAGTAGAATACAGCCTATAAAACCATTTAAAATAAAAATAATTACAGGCCTTCTCCTGTATATAATGTATTGATAGATTTAAAGTGGATTTACTGAGGCTAAACATTGTTTCACAAACCTGTAAATGTCTAGTGAGTCTGGATTTCAGCAGACATTGATTACACTTTCCAAGGCTGCAACAAGGTACCAGAAACAAGTATGCTGCTGTTCCTGAGCCAGTTCCAGCTCTGACACCTGACCTCATGTGGCTTTCTATATCTTGAAATTAGTTATAGGCTGTTGCTCATCTCACCTTGGTCAAAAGCAAGTAGAGGATTTGATGCATGACCTGAATTGTAAAGACATATCAGGTCTAAGCTGGGTCAAAACAGCATCCAGCAGCTTGGCAAAGATACTACTAAAAAGTTGGAAGAATAGCAAAGTATTGCTTTGTATGATGGTAGTACTAATCACAGCTGGTAGAAGGCAACCATGATAAGCATGGCAAAAAAAAAGAGTGAGAAGCTGCTATTTGCCAGATTCACTTTCTTCTCTGGAGATCCCTTTTTCCTTCTTCATATTGTCTCAACCTTGTAAGGTTTTTCAAGGACACTCTTGTATGGGGCCCTTTTTGAAGGGCTGCATGTTAGAGCCAAAGGCATACATGAAGAAGAAGAGGGTGTGCAAGACAGACTCCTTAGCACTGCCACAAGCTTCTGTGAATTAAGTCTTGAGCTCAGCAATGACATATTTTCCACACATCCCGTTTTGTTGCTGTTGTTGTTATTTTTAACTAAGGCAGTGGGAAAGCCTCTTACAATGTGGACATGACTGAATGCTCCAGCACAAGGAAGCATTTTTGGGGAGCATATGGACAAGGTCACGAGATTTCTTAGTGTCATAGTCTGTGATATTCAGCAGTGAAGTTTGCTAAAAGTTGGCAGTTTCACAAGCTGTGAATAAGAAATTCCACTTGCCCACACTGCCACAATATCTGAACAGCCTGTTCTATATATTTCTTCAGTCCTTTGTACTACCAGATGCCATACATATATTATTTTTGCAAAAAATGCATTCTTTTTATAGAGGTGTTTCCCATATTCTGGCAGAGCTAATTGCAATACAACAGTCATCATTTATTTAGAACTTGGATTTCTGTATTTGTATACTTTTTATGTGTGTTTGTTGCTGATTTATTTTAAAGTGTGATAAAGTCTGGAAATTTTTTCTTTCTTCATGTTAGTTTTAGTATTTTCATTTCCATACGTATGTAGTTAACACGAGGTTTAATATATTCTCTTGTGTAATAGTTATAATAGACAATATATGTATCAGCAGAACTAAAATGGGTTCCAGCGAAAAGATCTTCTAAAATAATAATAGGATATGGTAAAATTATTTAAATGTACTGGAAATAGGATATATTTACCAACTTTTAAATTAAATGCTCCAAAATGGAAGATCCTGTGGCTTAATAGATGATGTATTTTTTAATACCGTCTTTTGACTCATTTAACCAGATTTGTTACTCTTATAAAATGG
This sequence comes from Pygoscelis adeliae, assembly GCF_000699105.1. Taxonomy (NCBI): domain Eukaryota; kingdom Metazoa; phylum Chordata; class Aves; order Sphenisciformes; family Spheniscidae; genus Pygoscelis; species Pygoscelis adeliae. The sequence continues at coordinate 91,572 of NW_008824933.1, read as the reverse complement.
ATTAATTTTATCCTTCCTGTGTTGAAGTAAATGTATATTTTCCACCATGCTGCCTAAACTGAGTCAATAGAATTTTTATTGATCTGTTTTAAGTAGCACGCTTTTGTCTTTCTGCAGCTTTTCCTACAAAGGTATTTCTTTCCCCATATACATACAGCACAATTTGAATTAATGCTTGCCTTCTACTGCAAATGGCTTGATTACTAAAGGTCTCAAGTGGAAAGCTACATAATTGAACTTGGGAAGACCAGGTTTCTTACATTTTTTTCCCCCACTAGAAAGCTGGCCTTCATATTTACTTCTCTATAAACTGTTTTATCCATGGATGGCGCTCTCACATTAATGCCATATATGTTAATTGTAACTTAAATTAATATTAATTTCTTGGCAGGAATGTCATTTAGGCTAGCAACATCCATTTTCACTCAATATCTGTGCCATTTGTATAGAATTAACTCAACAAAAACTGTACGGACAATACACAATTATTTGTATAAAAACATTAATATTTGTAACAATTCTCTAACATTGACATTCATACAGCTATTTTAATGTAATTTTCCTAGAATACCCATGTTAAACAGTATCATCAGTTTGAGTTTTATAAGGAAGGGGGTTTAATATTAAAATATTAATATACTAATTATTAATTTTGCAGTTAATGATTTGATACCTAGGGAAAAAAGAGACCTTTTTCCTGTTTTTGATGTGACTATGTATTTTTCTATTTAAACAATTAAAATTATAGTATTTAGAAGATACTGTAATTTATTTTTATAGTTAAGGCCTCAAAATAACCTTTTCATTTGACTCAGTTAAAGGACTTTTGCTTATTTTTTCCCATTACCTTAAAGCGCAATCTATCTGTATTCCTAACATAGTAATATTATCCAAGCAGTAGATCAGAAATACGAAATAAAAATGTTACTGAGATCTCCTGTCTGAACCAACCACTATTTTTTAAAGTTGGGAGATTCTTCTTCTTCCTGTCTGTCGCTGAGAAAGTGTGGTGGATACTCTTATTTTTCATTCTTACTACTCAAAATGAGAGCATGAAGACAAAGTCAACAAGGTGAAATAGCTCATTTCAGTTTTGTGAGAGGGGATGTATGGTGGCTGTCAGCCTAATAAGTGTGGACCACCCAAATGGATGCATTTGAACCTGTGGATTTTTAGCCGTAGCAACTGTTTAACCCTCTCTTCCCCCCTTTTTTTGCCCCCCCTCCCCCCCCCCCCCCTTTAACAAACTACACTAAAAACCACACAAACAAAGCCATCTCCCTTTATAGCCCAGGGGTGGAAACAATTTTTGCATTGTGTTCATTCCAAAATTATTATAATTCTTCCTTCATCCTCATTCAGTCTTTCAAGATGTGGGATTTCATACCCATTCTACACCTTGTTTGGCACCTTTCTTCGTAAGACATCATAATATAATGGGGTCAAACTAGACCTTGAAACTTGTATTCAGAGTTCCCCAAGGTACTTTATAATTTCCAAACAGTCTTCAAAATTCTTTCTAGCTTGTGGATGACCCTGACTTGGATATTTATTGCTATTAGAATAATGTGACAGAAAAGGAAGAAGCAAAGGCTTAGTTATAAGTTCTCATTTCCATTAAACTTATTCTTAAAGCACTGGATTTACAGCTTTTTGGAAAATGGCTGTATGAAATTCATTGCCTGCCCATATATACCATATCTAACCTGATAACCTTTTCCTGTAAAAGCATAGTTCTTCAGTGTTTCAGGCTATGGAAATGTTTCTCTCTCACTTTTTTTTTTTTTTTTTTATTATTTTTAATTTATTTAAGTATCATGAGACAAGCCGGAGCAAGACACACATTTGTGGCCTTTATTCTCAAACTCCCAGTTCAAATACTGAAATTTTCTGGAACACCTGCCTGGAACTCAAACACAAAAAGGAAGTGTACAGAAGGTGGAAGCAGGGACAGGTAACCTGGAGGAATACAGAGACACTGGCCAATCATGAAGAGATGAATTTAGGAAAGCCAAAGTCTACCTGGAGTTGAATGTGGCAAAGGATGTAAAAAAAAACCAAGAAGGGCTCTTGTAAGTACGTAAGTGGCAAAAGGAAGACTAGGGAAAATGTGGCCCCACTGCTGAATGGGGCAGGGGCCCCAGTGACACAGGACATGGAAAAGGCTGAGGTACTGAATTCCTTCTTCACCATAGTCTTCAGTAGTAAGACTATAATTCAGGATTCCCAGGCCCCAGAGACCAGAGGGAAAGCCTGGAGCAAGGGGGACTTACCCTCCCACTAACAGGTCAAGGGAGGTGATCCTATTCAACGCTGGTGAGGCCACACCTGGTGTGCTGGGGTCCAGTTCTGGGCTCCCCAGTAAAAGAGAGACATGGACATACTTGAGAGAGTCCAATGGAGGATCACAAAGATGGTGAAAGGACTGCAGCATCTCTCCTATGAGAAAAGGCTGAGACAACTGGGACTGTTCAGCCTGGAGAAGAGACGGCTCGGGGGGGGATCTCATCAATGTTTACAAATACCTGAAGGGAGGGTGCAAAGAGGACGGAGCCAGGCTCTTTTCAGTGGTGCTCAGTGACAGGACCAGAGGCAATGAGCACAAGCTGAAACACAGGAGGCTCCATCTGAACATCAGGAAACACTTTTTTACTGTGAGGGTAACGGAGCCCTGGCACAGCTTGCCCAGAGATGTTGTGGAGTCTCCATCCTTGGAGATATTCAAAAGCTGTCTGGACACAGATCTGGGCAACCTGCTCTTAGGTGATCCTGCTTGAGCTGGGAGGGTTGGACAATATGACCTCAGAGGTCCCTTCCAACATCAATCATTCTGTGATTCTGTGAGCATGTACATAGGAAGTTTTTTCAAGTGAGATGGAACATTAGCTTGGATTTGGAGATCAGTGCCCACAGTCCTGTATAATGTTTTGGTTTTGTTTTTTTTTTCTGATACTATGTCAAATGTTTTTCTTAAGAAAAGAAACTGAATGGAAGTAAGCTGTAATGGACAAATCTAAATTAAAAACCCCTTGTAGCAACCATGACTTTTGAGGAGAGAAAAGGGTAGTGCAAAAGCCAGGTAGGTTCTTCTACCTGCAGAGTGTTATGCCTTTGCTAGAAACTGCATATTGAAAGGACTGAACTAGTACTGATGAGAAAACATTTATACTAATCATGGCAATCTTAAGGGGAAATTTTTTGAGTGTCTGGCTTTACTGCCTCTTTTTTTTTTTCTTCTTTAATAATAAAACTAAAGGTCTTAATGTTTTGTTATGGAGTCAGGGGAATAGAGGTTTTTTGCAGGTATGGGATGTTTCATCAATTCTTAGTCTAAATATCTATTGATCCATGTTTTTGCCAGCAAGTAGTGAATGAGGGTGCTAGGATAAATTAGCCACAGTCACACATACGGCCCTTTCAGTCCCACATGCTTATCTTTCTGGCCTTCAGCACTCTGCAGACTCAGGTAGGGCTTAACATCATCCCTCATCTGACTGATAACCCAGATGTCTCAGCGTTCCCAGGTACTTATCCACTTTGCTTTGCTTTAGTATTCATCATCCTAGCTTTACTGCTTCCTTTTGCTCTAATCCATCTTCAGAAATTCCCTGCTAACAGTGCAAACATCTTGCTGTGGTATCTTGTTCTCCAAAACAGTCTAATGAGTTTTTCTGTATTTCAAAAGTTAAAAGAATCGCATATAAGGCCATCTGTTTAGCAGAAATCAATTTCATTTGACCTATTCCTTCTATCAAAAGATGGTAGCATTTAAATTTTCAGGGTGAAAGTCACATTTTGGCTTTAATTATCTTTGAAGTGTAAGTTTGGAGGGATGATTTTAAGGAGAAAAATGCACTATGACTTCCGTGGAACTCAAATATATTATCTGTAAATAAAGCACATAATATGCAAATCTGCATTTAAACAATTACTGTGGTGGTTTCACTCATCATGACTTTTTTTAACATATTCAGAAACCTTTGAAAAGGATGAAGTCTCAATCAAAAGTTTTCAGGAGAAAGAATATGATGCAGGGTCCACTATGTTGACCAGACAATGGAATCTGAGTCCTGTACAGTCTGTGGAGCATCTGTTCTACACATTTGTGCAAATCTGTTATTTTACTTTTTGTCATACTAAAAACTGGGGGACACAGTAAACTATAAGTTGGTCTTCACATCCTCATATGAGATAAGCAAGAGGCGATGTGAACAAAACTCACCATAAACAACAGCAAGAAAAATTGAGAAACTAAATAAAAGCTCTGGTACACGACAGAAAACAGCAGCTTTTTTGAAGGAATGGGGGGAAACAGTGTTATTAACAAAAGTCTGTTTTAATAAAAAGGGTTGACAAAGGTGGAGTCTCCACCAGTGGGAAGAACAGGAGATCTCTGCAACTGATCAGAATTCACTGTTAATGGCAAATTCTGTGAAAAAAATAAATGGAATGGAGTAGTATTTTTAGGTGACGTGCTAATCTGAAATAATTACTAACTTACTAGGTTTAAGGAAAACAAGAGGTGTTGCATATACAGGTGGTTGTTCTGTAGAGCTGAGTGAAATGACAGTGACTGAAACCTCTGACAGAATTCAGTTTCTTCTACCAACTTGAAACTTCGACTACCCATACAACATTCATTTACTTCCTTTGAGCCTTTATACCTTATGAGACAGGCACATCATTTGACATAAAAGCCATAACAGTATTAGCTCCTTCTTTTCCTGGTTATAATGACAAGAATATGTGTTGATTTGTATTTGAGTTTTATGTAAGCTTATATAGTTAAAAATGTGAGTAGAGCTAGTAGTGTTCAAACAACCCCATTATTTTAGAATAATTACCTTCTGTGGTCTTCTATTTGAGATAAAACAGAAGAGAGCACAGCAGGTTATTTTGTTTCTGTAGTGCTTATGTTAAACAATTAGCTGTTATTGTTGTTTGCCCCCTTAGAAATAGTCAGGAATTGTTATCTTATGACACATTTCTGCAGTTGTTCTCATGTATACCTCTATCGTTTTACAGCTTGGATAGAGAAAACCTGTTTTTCTGTCTGTTCCAGTATCATTCCTCCTTCAGGTTGTAATAGAACTGCAATGTGTGCCAGTACTTGCTGTTATGGTGAGATTTGGAGCACAGTTTGTGCATGCCTTCAGGAACTGCAAGATGTAGCCATGTATAGTCAAGAGCCAAAAAATCTCTTCCTGAAAGCTCTTATATGACTGAGGCTTCCATCATATATGCTGCAATAGAGTACCGTGTACAAGAGATTATGGAAATGAAATTATTTCCCAACCTCTCTTTTGCTACCACTGAAGTACAGTAAATCTTCACTAAATCATTGCAAAATCCTGTGGCTCTGTCTATAAGAAGAGAACATGCTCTTAAATGGTGAAAAAGGAAAAGCTGTACATTCATTGAAATACAGGACTTGTGGTTATATATACAAATAATGAGACAGATTAGAGTGCCATACACATAAAAAGCAAATAATTCTGTTTGTTTGAGATGGAAAGAAGGAATCTGAAGTGGAGCATCCAGTCTCTGAACATTTCTGTGTGCTAAAGCCTTTCTTCATTCTGTAATAACCTTGGACCTCCCATGAGGACAACTGTCCCCCACAAAATAATAGGCCTATATTTTCCTTAGATATATAGAAACACTACTAGTGGTATTATTACAGAATTACCAAATAATGAAATAATAAACTCATCCCTCCATCAGTTCCTGCCTGTGATGTGGTCACAGGGACAGTTTTGAATACGGAAAACCTTTGTGCTTATGTATAAAAATATATAAACCTTTTTTTTTCCCCTGTTTGACTATGTCTTTCTCTCTATTCTTCCTCTCTGTCCCCCATTGCTTCATATCTCTACAGGTATCTCTGTGGCACTAACTGCCATAGCATCTGACTGTCTCACATATATTAAAAGATGGCAATTAAGATTGACAGAAAATCTTCCATAAAATAATACTTTTTTGTAAAATGGCTTTGGAACAAAATGATTTTTTTTATTAAAAACAATTGATAACCATTTTTTTCCTGAAAATAAAAGCTGAAAAAGATAACATTTTCAGCCTTCAGATTCTTGACACATATCCTAAAAAAAAAAATCACATTAAAAAGGTTTTAAATTAGTCACAGGAAAAAAGTAATTTCCCAACCAGGTCTAAGAGGAAAGCTCAGTCTAATTCTCCTTTCCCCTTTGCACAGAGACAGAGAAGGAGGTCTGGTATTAGTTAAAATTGATGTCCAGGATAATCTGAATGGAGACTTTCATTTGCTACTGTGTTTTTAATTGTGAATGCTAACCTCAGCAAAAATAAGACAATTATTCTTAGCAGTACTTTCAAACAGTATTTTCAAGAAGTGAAAGCCCTACAAGCTTAACCAATGACATATGGCATATCTTATTGAAAGACTTGTTTGTTTGTTTGCTTTTTTGCAACGTTTTAACATTCTTCATCTCTGACAGTTTATGTTGTCTTTGGTCCTGCCATGTATTGTCAGGGGAAGACAAACATTAGAAGTAGGAGACATATTTATTCCTCAGATAAGAAGAAAAAGAGAAAGTTAGAGAAGAAAGATGAAATACAGAATTTATAGTTAAAGGTTAAATATTTATCAAATACAAAATCACCTTGTTTTTTGTCTTCAGCCATTTCCCATCAGATAAGGTTGAAATATTCCTTTTTATTCCCTGCCTCAGGGGGCATTGCATATATTTTCTTTGGAATGACTGGTAGAATCATTTAATACTGCTTAATTTACTTGCTTTGAAGAAAAAAAGACAAGAAATAAAACACATGCATTTTACTAAAAAAGAAAAACACTTGTGCCCTTATATCAATTTATTATGCTTTATTGCTTTCCCAGCCTTTTAAACTTTGTTACGCTTTATGAAAACTAGCACAGTGAGACCTCATCTCTACATTTCCTTGTGGGTGATTGAGTCAATTAAAATCTCTCCATTGGCCTCACTTGTGAAAGCTGTAGTATTCACTGCTAGTGATCACTTTTATGAGATAAAGAACATCAATTCAAAATCAAGAATGGAAGGACAAAATAGCAAACTAGCAAACACAAGCTTTGATTAATAAAGAATTCAGGCTGAAAGGTTTAGAATTTCATGGTCGTTTAGAACAGTTTTGGTTCTGTCATAGAACAATTACTCAGTGAATTTGAAACTGTTTTTCTCTTAATATGGATCACATAACAGGTTAGTTGTAGTTTATTTTCTCTTTCTATTTCAAAGTGACATTTTGCAAAAAGATTTGCATATTTTGAAAACAAATGTCATGCTCCCTCTCTGTCACTTACTCTCTTTTTCCATCATAATAAATATTCTATAATCTCACAAAATATTAGTGTGTTGCCTGATGAGTTACAGTCTCTCACTGCTGGAGTAATTCTCATTTGTCCTTATAAAGTCTGTTTGCGAAGCCAAAACCACTGAGTTAAATTATTATTAATACTGTGTTGTCTCTACCAATTTTAGAATGAAACTGAATTTCAAAATTGATTAGGAGTCAATTATCTTGCTCAGGGTAGGATGTTTCATTTAAAGTGGTTCTGTCTGAGCCAATGTGCAAAAGTTCCATTTTCCTGCCTAGGGTAACCATATGGCTGAAGCCAGAAAGCAGGACACTTATTTATGCCTCTAGGAATTCCAAAATTGATAATTTATCCATATATGTAAAAAGCTGGAGAGAAGAAAAATCTGTTTCCGTTTTGGGTTGGTCCTAATAAAGAAGTGAATTCTGAGAGATCAAGATGGCACCAAGTAATATGATGTTGTTACAGATCACCAGTATGAATAATAGCATTTTTAAAATGGTATTTCTAGAAGGCTACTATTTCACAAGTTATTTCCACACGAGATCATGTTGTCACGCAGTGAAATCTAAAATCCATTATATAAGTGGAAACGTATCAGTGATTTCAGTGAGCGGTAGGTCAGCCATCACCCTTCATGATAATCCCTCTACCAAGTAATAACTTGTGTACATATTCTTCTTACACATAAAAACTGACAGCTTAAGTTTCTAAAAAATAACAGGAATGCTTTTTTCTATTTTTTTTCCATGCAAGTAAATGTCTCCTTAGTTACATATTGAGATTTAATTTGGAATATTACAAAAGCTTAAAACCCTCTTTGTATAGAGAAAATATTATCCTTTATTTTGTTAGTTGCAAAACAGATAAAATTATATGATTGTTACTGTAGCCAACTTGCATCTCATCTTCTGTCTCCCTAAAATTGCTTTATTTTATTGAATAGTTCAAGGACCTCCTCCTTTTATTTAGTTTTCTCAAGTTTTAGGTTTGTAATAAAACCTCAGAACACCTGGATTCCGTGGTTTGTCACCTCTCAGCTCTCCAATTCTTGTAATATCAACCACCAGAAAATTATAAAACTGCATGTGTGTGTATGTATGCATATATAATGTATCGTGCCCTAGCAAGTAAACCACCACAAAAGCACCACTAGCAAGTATATCTATGATTATCTTGATCTATATCAAGCGATTGCAAATTACTATCAGCTATCAATGATATAGTATTAATAACACTATAGCAACAACGAATAATAGCAAAACCAAGAAGGTATATACTATTGCAGGTTACTACAAAATTATCATTAGTGAAGCAAACTTATCAACAACATAACAGCAGATATATTTATGACAGATTACTTGTATGGATGTACAGTACTGATATCAAGTGAATTAGACAGATTTCAGAAGGGGCCAAACTATCCCAGAGGTGAGAAAGACAAACCCAACCGGCCCCAAAAGTGGGCTCAAAGGGAGACCAGTAAGACAGCAGACAGTCTCACTTCAGAGATGATCTGTGCCACAGGGCCTGGAGTCAGCCGGGCATGTCCGGTGAGAGTCTAAGATCTTATAGAAAGTTTATGTGGAGAGTTTAACCTGTGTAGGAAAGGAAAAGTACGTGCAGCATGGGAAGTTCTCAGAGAGAGGCTCCATTTTGGGTAAAAATTAAATCCTTGTTATAGAGACATAAGAGGGTGTAGGACATCACCACTTCGAACAGCCAATAGATGCTGTTAATTTTGATTTTTCACCTGTAATGATGCTGTTTTCTGGTCTTTCAGACCCGTTTTATTTTCCCAGACTGTTTCCACTTTTTCACACAATAAGTTGCCATTACAATTCCTTGGTTTTGCACTTATTGACAGTATCTGAGGATGTCTCCAGTTTCTAGGTACTCCAGCTGTACTTCAGAGAGGCGAGCTGCACTTTTCAAAGATGTTTCTGGTTCCCAGGCCTAGCCCTGGGCTCACAGCTCCCAGGCTGGCAGGCAGTTTCTCTGTCAGTATTTTTCAGCAGACATTTTCTTCTGTTCAGTGATTTTCCCCTTCTAACCAGGCCAACTTTATGGCTGCTCAAGTCAACCTCATTTTACATATTTAGTTATGCCTGCATATAAGTACTTCACTGATCTGCAGTTCAGCATTTTAATTAGCGTTTTGCACTTTCATAACCTAACATACAACCTTAGGAAGTCTTAGGACATAGTACACAAACCTGTTATTTGAAAATGTAGACCCAGATTTAGTTTCTAAACACTAGAATTTATAGATTGATTTTTTTCATTCTGAAACTAATTTTTAAAATAAAACATTTCAAGCCATATTCTAACAGGTTGTAATAACTCATTGTGCAAAATAGTAGTGTGATTCATTCAGCATATTCCTTCCCGGTATTTGGAGGATAGGAGGTTGATTGCTTGTTTAATGGATCTGCAATCATTCTGCATATAAAACTTGAAAATCTGTTTTGTTTGTTGCTTTATTAACTTCTTCCAAATGTATCTACTGCTTGCTCTCTACACTCCTCCTCCCCATTCCCTGCAACAAAATTCTGGGTAAACAAGAATTGAACAGTATAGGAAGTGTGCAACATAACACAAGTAAAATGGCTTGTACTGGATGTCAGAAAAAACGTTTCTCAGAGTACCTGAACAATAAGTATGATTGTCCTCTATATCCTGTTATATGTGCATGATAGCTTATAGCTTCAAACTTTGGTGAAACACTGACTCATGCCAATAGTTGTTCTATACTCTTCTCTCACACATGTTCTCGTGATAAGAAATGTGATGATAAGTCCCAATGCAAAGTGCTACTCTCCTATCCAAAATTTGATGACAGGAACACTAGGTCGGGACTGTAGCCACAGCCGGAAAAATATGTGCATTTGGTGGGGGGGGAGGGAAGTTGTTTGGATCAGCAGTGGGCTTAGGATGAGAGAAAACCTCTACTTTTAAAGGTCTACACCTTACAGTAGCTGAGGTTTTATGAGGACTGTTTGTGCCAGCAAGTGGTGGCATGTCTCCAAACAGCATGACTGGTTGCACTAATTTTGTTATGAGCTGAGGTTTCTCAGGGAAGCAGGCAGCCCAAGAGAGTATCCATGCTTGAGGGTTTTGAATTATCAAGTCATGAAAGATGCTGGAATATCTACTGATATACCCGTACCTGGTTCACCTCAAAAGACCCTGAGGTTGGGGCAATGTAAAGTCAAACAAGGATGGTAGGAAGAAATCACAATTAGTGAAGATAAATCAATCCTGTCAATTAGAAACAGCAAGGACTTGAATTTAGCTCTCATAAGGGGGTGATCTAACCCTTTTTAAGCTACCATCTGCCTTGGATTCCTGTTCATTCACTACAGGTTTGACCAGAAATCCTATTCCAGTAATGAAAAGCCTGTAAGAAGTGTCAGACATGTTTTTTGTGAGCAGCTTCTTTTTTGACAAACCAACACTGTTAAGGAGACATTTTTGTTTTAAAATGTCTAATCAGCTTCATGCACCTTTTCCCCAATCAAGAATGAGTGCACATAATTACAGGGATTGAGTGCTCGGGATGGCAGGGTGGTTTTCTTTTCTGAAGAATTTTTCCCCTAGTCATCATAGAGAATGATGTGAAACATACTTTCTCACAAGATCTATCTGATAATTATACCGCATCCATAATAGTACCCACAAAAGGTATTATATTATTCATACACAAAGTAGGTTTCTTGTCTTGCAGAGTACTAACATTTGTTTAAAAATATTACTCTTTCAATTATTTAACTCCTGATGTTATGTTTCATCCTTATTAGTCCACAAAAATGTCTGAGGACTGTCAGTAACAACACAGCAACTTAAGAACCAGGAGGTTCATTTTTGATTTAGTAGTATCATGTCAAACCACTACATCCATGAAAAAAAGCCATGTTCTCATTAATGTTCCTGTTGAACAGAAGGAATCTTGGAACTGAGATGATCCTGCTAGAATTTGACATAAACCGGTAAGAAGACTAGATGTTTCATTCAGGGGCTTAAGATCACTAACTAATCTATTCCCTTCTGAGTCTGTCCCTAATCTTGTATTCTAGGGATGAAGAGGAAGCCTGTTACTCTGCATGTCCTCTCTGGACAAGTTTGCTTACACTCTGTAGTTGCATAAGAAATTAATAATATGTTGTGCATGGGATTTGAGCCACTTCAGTCTCCCAGAGCTGATGCAGAAGTTTAACTCTTAATCACTTGGAACAGAATCTTATCTGAGGTAATTCAGCACATTTTAACTGCAATGATGCGACTTTACATGAGCTGTTGATCCAGCTTGGTATAACTGGTATCATTAAAGAGTGTTCACTGCAGAATTAACCTCTTCACTCTACACATTGCTGGTCTGAGAGAAACAGCTTTTTTTTTTCTTCTTTCCCATAGTCCTTTTTACTTTCTGACACTTTCATGTGTGGACTTTACACTGAGATTCTCTTTGGCTAACACATCAATGGAGAACAATTGTGCTAGCTTTGATTTCTGCCCACTTTGAACTAAATCATAAGGTCATAACTCAATTTTTATCACTTTCTTTTTTTTAAGAGGCAAACATCCCACACATTTTCTATCTCAGCAATACAAATATATCTTGGAAATCTTCATAAAAACTATTATAAAATTATTACATTTGCAAGAACAAAAAAAAAAAAAAAGAACAAAGCAAAACTGAGTAATGGAATTGGCATGAGAGACAAACATTTTCTCTGATCCTTTGCCTTTTAGAGTTGCCTGAGTAAGGGCTAAGCAAAACACTGGGATTTGGCTTCTGTAGTTGATACTTGTTTAGTTAGAGTGTGAATTCCATAATGGCTGGAGATGTGAGTGAGACCATGAGATGTGTTATTATGTGATATTTCTTAGTTAGGCATAATTAAAAATTTCATTCCCTTAAATGTTGATTCTACCCTGGAAGAAGACAGAGTGTGGCATATTTGTTGCATCTCCCATGTGACTATGACTACAACAAATTTATTTGGTTTATGGGTGATGCTTTTAAAAGCTATTTCTACCAATTTGGGCAACATTTCTGAAACTAGATGTTTTTAATAGGAGCTGAAAATGTTGAAAACATTCATATAGGTGCGTCTACATTAGTGTTTTATTTTGTATCAAATGTACTATTTGAAGCAAACAGCTTGGTTTTCCCATTCATCATATTTTAGTATACATCACAGAGCAGTCTCAGAGTGCACTATCTGGATTTCCTTTGGATGCAAGTAAATCAGATGTTCTCCAGCAGCGCACCTAGAGCAATTCCACTACTCATAACCATCAAAACGAGGCTAGAGACAGCAGTAGTAAAAACTCTCTGAAATTCTGATAACATGGATGTCAAGTCATTAGCACTAACTGTTTTGTATTACAGATACAGTTTTATTGGTTGGCACTAATTTCTCTCATTGCCAGGTCAGAGGTAAAATAGGCAAGCAATTTCCTAACTTCAAGGGAATAATAATTGTACCTTTTATATGAATATATGAATTTACACATAAGTTTTAGTTGTGGCCATCTCCCAGTAACACAGTGGCATAATGCTAGCCACATCTTTTCTTTCCCTTTATCAGAAATTTGTATCTTTGAATAATCAGAGCGACTTTGAAATCACTCCCCAGGCTCAGTCTAGTTCCCTAACCACCTTTCATACAATTAAGCAACACTGTTTCCCAGAAAAAAAAAATGAGAAGAGTATTGTTATTATTGCTGGAAGAAATTATTCTCTCTTCTCTATTCAATATTCAAACATGTTTGTGTACTGGTAAAATTCCTGACATGTTCCGTGCTAATTGTGTATATGGGCATTTGTTTTGTTTTGTTTTGGTTTTTTTTTCCATTTTCCCCATTAGTATTCTGATAGCTCCATACATTTTTTTCTCCCTGTTTTTATGAAAATGTACCTGAAGTCACTAGTCACTGCCAAAATTAGCATATCTTTATCTTTAAAAATACTAGTGTTAAGTCCATTATACTGCGAAGAACAAATCATTCCATCCTTTTGTGTAAACCTTGCATCATTCACATCTTTTCAGACAAAGCCTGGCCAACCCTATAATATATCTTCTAGTACTAAATCTGGCCTTCCGAAGTCGTAAAAGTAATAGTTTTTAATTCTTTTACAGAATGACACCTGCAAGTTTATTGTCCTTAAGAAAATTAACTTTTCCAAAATACCCATCTTTATTATATACAAGAAGCAGAGGTCTATTTTTCAGGAATCTAACACTATTCATACAGAACCTATAGACTGTGAAGTATTTGACAGAAAGATGATTGTAAAGGTAATTTGGCCCACTTGACACTTTGCAGTAATCTCAACACTTTTTGAGGCTGTATTTAATCCAGTTACAATCATTTTTGTGTTTGTCTTAGTGAAGAGAGAAACATGGAGAAATCTTTCTCAGGTTGCCTCATCGCTCAGAGAACAAGGTTTTCTTCTCAGTAAAAGAGAAGCTATAGCAAATTACTAGCACAGATGGGAGAACTTTTGATTAAATGCCTTTTCATCAAAGTATGCTGAGGTTAAGATACTGAGCTTTCAAAGCTCATAATACTCAGCAAGGTTTCAGATAGAAAGTGTTTGAGGCCCTAAGTAAAGTCCCAGTGTCACTTCTCCAGAGAGAACTGAGTGAAAACACTGAACTTTTTTCAATCTGGAGGTGTACACTTCAAATCTTTTCCATTTTATGAAAACGTTGAAATGTTGGGGGGGGTTGTTCAAAGAAAAAAAGGGAAAAAAAGCAACAAAGCAACACTTTCTTGAAACAGTGAAAGGAAACAAAGTTTCCATTCTCTGGCCAGCTCTAATATGTAATTTACTTAGTAATACTCTTTGATCCATGGATGACATTTCTATATAGGGATTAGATCATTAAATCACTTTGGATTGCAATATTTTTTCATTCTGTTGTCTAAAGAAAGCCATCCTTCACAGAAAAAAATGTTTTAAGAGAAAACCAGAGCCTATAGCTGTCCGAAATAACTAGTACAGCAGAGCAAAGCTGTGTAACACACTCAAAACACAAAGGATGGCTAAATTTCCTCTCTCTTTCAGACCTTCAGAACTAAATAGGCAGAGGATCAGAGATAATTTCATCGTGATGATCCCATCTGTGTAGCAGACCTTTAATGCTGATATTACAACAGTAACCCAAAAGATTTAACTCTAAGATTTAAATGTTTATTGCTTCTTTTTAAAAGGGAAAAATGGCATTTTTTTCTAATAAATATACATAAAAATCACCTACATTGGAAATGGTCAGAGTAAATAAAATTAAACAGTGATTATCTTTCAACAGATGCAACAACAGACAACTACATAAAATGCAGTTCAGTGGAGAAAATGACTTTTTCTTCATTGCCAAGTCACCTGCAAAACCACAATACACGTTATAAAAGTTACATTTTTTTCTGTGAAAATGATGATAGCTATTTCTACACCAGCTGTTTGATACCTTCTTTATTGCAAATTGATTGAAGTACTCATATTGTTAAAGACTTCAATTTCCCAAATTAACATATGTAAATGCTGAATTCCCCTCCCCAAATGGCATCTCTGTTTTCTTATTACTGTCTTTCTAGCACCAATAGAGATTGACATAAAAGTGGAGATTCTACTGGATTTGTTTTTGTAGCAATACACAAGAAAATATGGTTCCTGCTTCAAAGGGCACAGCACAACATGTTGGAAGAGCAGAAGTGAATAGAATAGCAGTAGCTATAAACACACAATTGTATTGGCTATATAATCTTGTGCATTTGTGTTGGTTAGTTAAACACACCTTGGTGGTCCCCACACCACTAGGGAATCAGCAGTTATACACATACACATACTTATATATATACACATGTATATGTATGTACACAGTCCACTGGTTTTCTGGCTGGCAACTATTATTAGGTATCATTCTTAAGCGTCGAGCATGAACAGAATAATGAGCAGAGACCTCACTGAGGACAGGGTTTCATGCAAAATTCACTTTGGACTGAGGAGGTAAGATCAAGTGACACAGGCTGACAGCATTCACCAGTACAGCCGTTGTAATAGTTGGATTTATTGGGCTGTGTAGACTAGCATTAGAAACAAAGAAATTATATGATGGTAATACCAGACAACAAGATAATGGAACCTACATTTGAATAGACTGGAGTATGAGTACCTAAGGTTAGTACACAGACCAAGAAAAAAGGGAGGTAAAGTTAAGATGTGGGCAACAGTCTATTGTTCGCATGGTTGTTATTATTTGCTCTGAGTAAGAAAATGCAAGTATGCGGAATTACTGTCTTCAAAGCATTCAGGACTTCTGGAGGTGCGTGTGTCAACCAACAGAGCAGGAACTAAACAGCTGAATGATCAGTGTCAGTTATGTTGTCAATAATGACCAAATAAAAAAAAGTATGGAGAATTTTTTTTATAAACCCCATCAGTGGTTTCTTTTTGGCAATGTTAAATTTAACTTCCTGAAGAAACCTTCAGGAGTAGGCATAAAAAGTTGGGGGATGGATTAAATAGAGGAGGCATATATAAAACAGGAGGGTTTAGAGTTGTAGAAACTATATTGAAAAGATGATAAAGGCAGTACCAGCATTCTCACAGCATGCAGCAGCAGATAGAAAGACTGGAGGGGAGGACTTGCATCAGATATGCAAATGAGATACAAATTTATTCATGAGAAATTTCCTTTTATTTATGAAAATAAAATGATGATACATGGTTGCATTAAGACAGAAACTGCTTCTGATGTGAACAATGTGAGTTTCTCTATTGTGAGACCAAAGGTAAAGGCTACCTCGTGTGTGTGTCCATGGATGCATGCAGGCACGTAGGTTGTGTGCCCCCTTAGTGTTCCCATAAACATTTTTCAATGTTTTTATTTTTAAAAAAAATTTCCAAACTCAAATTTAAGAGTTAGAATGCGTGCATTTGAATTTAGAGCTGACTGGTTGAAAGTTACTTAGATAAGTCTAACTTTATTTCATCTAATAACACTACTGACATGATCCAGGTGTAACAAAAGAGTACGATTACATTTACATCTAGAGATCTTAGTTCAAAACTGAACAAACAAAACAATTGTAATTGGTAGTTTCCTGTATTACTCAGCATAAAAATCCTTTGACAGTTGTATTGGTCAAAAGATGCTTTATGGAAGATGATGTTTATTGCTAGCAAAATATTCTGGGCCTTGTAAAATACTCAGGAGAGCACCGGTAAAGTCAAAGATGCACTGTAGCACTCACTTACCCACTGGGTCCCTTTTGTTCAGGGATGCACAGAGAAACTCCCCAAGCAGAATATACCTAACTTAGGAGTACACCAAAATACGTAGGGCTAGTGAGGTAGTAAGCTAAGGATTAATACGCTGACCCACTCCCAGTAAGATAGCCAGAGAGCCTTTGATAGCCGAGAAGTCACCTGGAAAAGCGTTTCTGTTTCCCCTTGAAATGTGCTGAGACTTGGTGATGCTGAATTGCCAACTTTAAATTCTACATTTTTTTCCACAATTAATTTCATGTCTTTTTTTTTCCTCTTGAATGTTTGAGCTCCTAAGTACTCTCTCAGCAATGATATTTATCTGTGTTTTTGTCTTTTTCTCTTATGCAGGGCTTCAGCTTGCACACCTCACACTGTAATAATAATTTTCTTAATAGAACTGAGCCAAGGTCACAGAGCTATGTGGTATCAAACTAAACCTTGGATCACAGACACCTGAATTATGGGTATGAAGATTACATCAATGTTTTCTAGGCAGCCAGAAAACAGGATTTTTGTTGAAAACAATATTTTCTTAAAAGGGAAATTTCCTTTTCTGATACTTTTTGTTGTTGTTCACTCTAACAAAAAGTCAGCAATTTCCACACCCCCCTCCTCTAAACAATAGCTTTCCCAGCACTCAAAAGCTTCAAATTCTAAATAGGAAAAAAAAATTGGAGAAATTTAGCAAGCACAGATACAAAAAGAAAGTCAGCGTCTTTCTGCAGCTGTAAGTTCACACTACCTGAAACAAAACTTCTCCAAGTTTCAGACTGTTTTCTTCTGCATTTTTTATTTTGCTGCTGATGTACCTTCCTCAAATTCATGACAATCTACCTAATGAACAGAACTATTTATGACCTTTTCCAGTCTTGAATTCTGATTGGTTCAGTTCTTAAGCAAAATATGACGAAAAACATGACAGACCTGCCTGTCCATAATCGTAGATTTCTAAACAGGTTCAAGGAACTTATTGAGGACTTCCTGTTATTTTGTCATTCTTCTGGACATTTCTGATCCCTTCTAACAAAGTTGCTCTGCTTCACTCAGATTTACTTTGCTTTATTTCAAATGTTCTTCCCTAAAGTTTTGTGTTTTACTTTCCTTAAAAAAAAAAAAAAAGACAAGGAAAAAATAAAAATCACTTTTTATGCACCATGTTCTCTACATGGAAACATTAAGTGGTGTGCACTATTGGGGAAAACAAACAAATAAACAAAAAAACACTTTGATAAAGTAATTTTGAGTTATATAGGTGGAAAAGTGCCAAAGTAGAAAGTGTTCCTCACAAAGAACTGAGGAAAAAAGTATAACTGGAGGAAATATTTGCTGTTTCTTTGAATCAGTAGCAGAAAGCCAGAGAGGAGGAACAGGGAAAAAGTTGCCAACTGGGCCTGAGTTGTTCCTTCCAGGTGTCGTGAGTAAATGATCTGAAGAAGCAGTTTGTTCTCCCTTTCTGTTTCCCCACGCAGAGAATTACATCTCCTCAGTTAGTGGACAGTCACGCTGACTGCTCATTCAAATATTTAAGGGAAATTTCAAGGGTGACTATGTCTTCCACAATGTCAGGAATGAGAAGCAGTAGAGAGGAGAATGGGACTCCTGAAAATGACAATAGGTCAACTAAATCTGATTTGTGAAAGTAAGGAAGAATAGTTGAACTGCTTTCCAACACTTTTCTAGGAAGGCAGTTCTTTAGAATACATAGAGTTTTGTGGTCAAAGTATTTGTTCTTTGCATTAGACGTTTCTTTTAATCCTAGATTTTTTTTTATCTGTCAATGGGATACCATCCTATATCCCAAAGGGTGGTTGAGAACAAACAGAAAAGTATATAATTTAAAGAAGAGCTCTAGTACCTATGTCAGCTGGAATTATACCACTTTCCCATAAGAAGTTATTCTCCCATCAATTTCTGTTTCAAAACTTATCTCTAGGATGCCTTGAGCTATGCTATTAAAATAGTATAAATTATGTCTATTATGCAGAATACATAAACTTTAGAAGTAAAAGTTAAATGATACAAATGGGGCACATGCCCATCAGAAGAGTCAAAACATTTCCAGACTGAGACTTT
>NW_008824933.1:62810-72840 GCF_000699105.1 Pygoscelis adeliae | reverse complement strand
ACAAACTGGGACAGAGCAAATTACTTTGTGCCAGTAAATCTCACAGTGCGAAATGCCCCAGTATCTTTTGGCTATCTTACAGATAAGCATGAGTATGCATGAAAACTGTTTTGCATATACCCTGCATGTCTGCTGCCTTATTTAAATCAGATTCAATTCAATTAAATTGAATTAAACATGAATTGCTTAATTTATAACTGCTAATTTATAAGTTGGCTTGAGGATGGGATGAGATGGAAGCTTCATCTGCAAATGTCAGAGAAGGACCAGTAAGGGAATAGAAACAGGAGAGAATCAGAACACTGTACAGGATTTTTGCTTTTCAAAAATTGGCTGTTGGGAACATTGTTTTGACCTTTTCCTTGTATCCTACCTGCAAGAAGAAAAGAAGAGAAGTTTTATTTCAAGTATTTTCCACATCGCTTTCTAATAAAAACTATTGTACCATCAGTATGTTTCACAGATTGGTGTCAGTCAGAACATAACTAATTCATCAAAAATATCTCTTGAGAGAACACATCACTCCCCTTTACTCCTGTTTTAAAGACATATTACATTGTATTTTTTTTTATTTCTGCATATTATTCTGGCATGGTGTATATAGTAAAGACATCTTAAAAGGTACTTTTCTGCTCTCTGAAATTTTTTCTTGCACAAAATGCATAAATAACACTGCGTAGAACTGACTGGGTGTTTCCAGCTCTGCCAGCTATGCAGAGAATGCAGGTGCATGTAAAACAACTCTAACCTAACTGAAGAGTTAGTGCCTCTCTTCATCTGTGTGTTCAACTGGAGACTGAATGATGAATATGTTGCATTTTATTGCTGTTCCCAAATGGGTTTTGTTACAAAACTACAAAAGAATTTTAAAGAAAACACATAACATAGTTACAATACTAAGTCCATTGGTCGCTTAAGTTTGGTTAGGTGTATGTTGCTTAAATATTTAAATATATCTTTAAACAGGACAGTGATTCAGAGACATTATACATTATCTTTGGTGTTCTGTTTGAAAATGATTTAGTGTTTGCAGGTCTTGTAAGAGGTAGCCAATGTATTTGAAGTCCCCTTGGCAGAGGAGAAAACAAAAAGCCTCAATTCAGTTATGTTATTTTTAGGCCTTAACTCAAGAAGAACGGAATTGCATCTCCCAAAAGACTCTTATAACGTCTGTGTCCAGGTAACCCTAGCGGAGAAGATTGCATTAAGAGAGAAGTAGTCATCTGAACATTGTCTTAAAGGCCATTCCTGCCATTTACACAGTCTCACGGTACCCCTGTGTCTCTAAAGATGCTATATTCCCTTGTTAATGTAATTATCCAGCAAAGGGTACATTTTACCATTTAGGCACTAGGTTTGGAGAAAAAGTAAAATTGTTTCAGTCTGCACTGAAAGGTAAAGTAGAAGGAGAATAGGTTATCATATAGTTACCGGCCGTTTCCAACTATCCAACCACTCTACATCTACCCACACCATACTGACTGCAACCCTTATTGCACACTCACATGTTCTCTTCTAAATGCAAATCTATATATAGTTGCAGGTAATTTAAGGAAGCATGTGCTCGTTATGCCAAATGTCTTTCCCTGGTTTGTCACTAGATCTCAGGAAACTAGGTATGTGCATATGGCAGAATAAATGGAGGGAAGATATCAAATTAATTTTCAATAAGAGCTAGAGAGTTTGAGTATCTCAATTTTCAAATGCTTGACAAAGACATTTTGAAAAAACATTCAGTTTTGTTTTCAGCAATATTCAGCTTTAGAAAAACAAAAATGTATTACTTATTTCAAAGCAAGCTTCCAAGACCTGAGATACGTAAAACAGTAGAATTTCCCCATCTCTTCCTCCGCTTCATCATTTACATCAACAAATATTTCATAGTATTAATTGCTTGATTAACTTAGTCAATTTTCATATAGTACATAAATTTTAGAAAAGTTCTTTTTATTTATTACTCAGAGCAAAATAAATCAGTGTTAGCCCATTGGCATGTGACTTATTACTGATGGCAAACAGATTTTGCAGGAATTTATTACTTAAAATGTTTGGGTTGTTTATAACAATTAAGTTTTTAATATAAATATGGATGTTTAAATTCCTAAAACAGTTCTACCTGTGTATTTTCACATGTAAAGTCACTGTTTCTATGAGCTTGCAAGTTTTTTGTACAGAAAACATAGATCGTAAATACTGTCTTTGTAAACCTGGTTTGAAAATTTGGGCAACATTCATACCTACGCCTACCTTCCAAATTACTACTGTAGTTGAATCAGTCACATTTTCTCTTCCATGGTAAAACATTATGAGAGGGAAACAAAATAATCAGGATTACAGTAATAATGGTTTGACAAGACAACAGAGGCTTTTCCAAACACCGAGAGGCTTTTGCAAATACTGTGAGAACTTCCACTAACATACTTCATTAGATTAAATTATTTTGTAGAAGACAATAATAATTTCTGGAAATCTGGTTACCTAATGGGCACAATGAGCTTTACTTTTTTCCTCTCGGTGTGCAGTTGCTAAAACTTGTGGAAATTTGTGGTGACTTGCCACCCCTGGCAGTGTAAGTGACAGTGGGAGGTGAAGAGCCAACATTGTTTAACATAAAGCCAGTAAATAGCAAGTTCTCTTTCTTTGTATATTCTTAAGTAGTTTATGAGCCGAATAATCATCTGGTAGACAGTATGACTTTGTTGACACTCTCTCTGCCTTATTGGTCTTTCTTATTTCAGTCTGATCATCATTAAAATGTCAGCATTTGAAAATTAGGGTCTAGTATACAGAGATTTGTAGTTGTCTTGTAATAAACGCACAACTTGCATGCAAGATTATGCACTCTCTAAGCAACTGAGATTCATATTCACTCAGACAAGGACTAAAACAACAGTCTGTTTAAATATGCAACATTAAAAGCGAGTGCTGCTGACAGCAATTCCTCCTGTAGCTCAGTATGTAAAATCATAAACAGACTGACAAGCAAATGAACTTTATGGTAAAAAAATAAAATAAAATAAAATAAAATAAAATAAAATAAAATAAAATAAAATAATCCAAGGGAACATTTTTATGAAAATCCTATGTAAAGAGCAGATTTCTATTACTTTAATTCCATAAAAAGTATATCTATTTATATCTGAGCCATTTTGCAATCACTGAAACAAAATGTCATTTAGCTAATAAAACAACAACCCTTTCCAGGTGAGGATTTATTCATTAATTGTCATTTAATCTGCAAATAAAGCTCCTCGTCAGTTATGATGGACATACTGTATTGAGTGATATTGAATTACTTCAATAGTGATTTTTATCTCCAGATCCTTACAGATATTACGGCTCTTCTCTTTAAACCTACTTCCCACTATTAAACTCTCAGTCTTCTGTGACTGTGGTGTTGCATGTTTCAAACTGAGAGTTGGCCATCTGACTATTATTTTGGGTTTTTTCCAGCATTCTGGTTTAGATAATGATAGATTTGTTTAAAGCTGTCCCTTTTCAGTATGTAATTTGAAGATGAGAAACCAATAAACTCATGGCTACACTATGACTTGGACTGAACAAGGTAGTGAAGGATAGTGAATTTATTTTCAAATTATTTACTCTGACTTTGGAACCAGTTGCATTTTATTGACATAAAGAGTCATTACATATTTGGTGGAGGGTTTGTTTGTTTGGCTGGTTGGTTGGTTTGTTTGTTGGGTTTTTTTATGACCATTGCATAGTTGGCGTTGAGGGGAGTGCAAGAATTTTGTTCTAGTTTCCCAATCGCTGGACAGTTCCATTGAGATTCCACACCCTGAATTTAGGTTTCTGCATAGAAGTATCAATGCATGCTCCCGGGTATCTAACCTCTCCTTACTCCCAGTGGAGATCTAATCATAGTTGTCAATAGATGCTAGAGAAAAACATTCAGCTACCTACAGGTGGATACCTGGATAGCTGATCAACCAAATGCCTCTTCAGATAAATTGAGCAGCTCTTCACTAATTATAACAGAGGCATAAAGACTGTAGTCACTTGTAGACACCTACATTGATGATGCCTGAATTTAGCTTTCCAGATCTAGAGGTGAAAGCCAGAGATAGAAGGAGTTTGTACCCAGATAAATCCTTCCTCTTCAGATTACCTGAAGATCCACAAAGTTTCCGCATGACTATGTCTAGTGATGATGCTGACTAGGATCATACTTCAGTTTTCAGTGGCATTTATACCCTTAAACCCTATAGAAGCATTTTAAAACAAAATTTCATTTATTGCATGGATCCAGAGCACATTATTATGCACTAATTTATTACACTCAATAGAAAATAAATTATTTAAAACAGTTTTCAGTGTGTCATTCACTGTTAAGCAAAATAAAGTATTTGAACATGTGTACACTGATCAAATAAACAATATTTCACATTTGTCATAGTCAATGATCTTTTATTTCCAGTAAAAATATTAATTTCCTTTTATATTTTAATACATGGTAGTACTTAACTTTACAGTGTAGGTAGTTCATTTCAATGGGTATGTTTCATTCAAATGAATTCATGTAGTTGATTTACATTTAGAAAAATTCTTTATTTTAACTATGGTAAACTTGAAAACTATGTTTCAGCAGTCTAAACTTTGGTTTGGCAGGCGACAATGATCTAATGAATAGTTTGGGCTGATACATGTTCATCAAGTAATTTAGGACTATAAATTTACATATTTACCAATAAACTGCTTAGCTAGTATTTGTTCTCCCAAGTTGCTTAATTCAGTACAGGGGAAATTGTTTAATGCTTTAATACTAAAATTTTTGTTAGTCTTTTAGAGCTAGAAAACATTTACTCTAGTGAATGTTTTTATCCCACAAACACATCTATTACTTTGGTACTTTCATTTTTCTTTAGCAAAGTGAAGACTCACAGAAAAAGATATATTAATGTTAATCGTTAAAAATAATTAAATTACTAAAAGCAAGTGTAAGGATTTTAATGGAAATTGACACATCTTCACCTGGTATATTTTCATTGTTCTTACTGAGGAATGGAAAATATATTGGAAAGGCTGAAATAAAAGAAAATGTTATTGATTTTTTGATTCTGACATGGAATAGGTAAATCTTTATGTTACTCTCTTTAAAGAAAAAAACTTCAATATGAAGTGAAAGCCAGAATTTTATAAAATTTCCTCAGAAACTATTTAAAACTTGACACCTTCTGTCTAGGAAAATTTTAATTGTGTTCATGTAGATTTCGTACTTCTGTATATACAATCCTGGAGTAGCAGAAAATATCATAGAAGTAATTTGCACTAATTTGTCTCTGCATTTGATGTGCATACAAAGAAAAGAAAAAAATTCATTTCAATCATTTCTGAAAGCTATTTAGAGTTTATAAACAGTTCCATGAATAACCAAGGTTTTTCTTAAAATATAGTTTTAATATGTTTTTAAAATCACATCTCAAAATAACCTGCTGATTTTATTTCTAAGAATTACATAAATGGATTTCTCTAGAAATCTAATTAATTTAGATTTTATATAGGATAATACAGACCTCTGTAATCCTCTGAAAACCTCGTTGTTTTTCTATCACCATAATCGTTATTCATTTTAATCTTTGTAGGTCTACATCAAATCAAATTCATGGTACAACATAAATGGAGGATTGCAATGTTGGAGTATTCCTTGTCTGGGGAAAACCTTGCTTTGACACCTTATGTATTCAACATATGAGTGAAATCTTCTTTTAGTAGTAATGTGTGTCTATCTGAATAAATTAGCAAAAAAAGGGGTCTCATTATAGGTACATGTGGGTATTTACTTTTAAACACTCAAGCAAACTTTACAAGTCTATCCTTTGACCACCTTCTTAAAATGCTGCCCTTAATCAACCTTCCTTAATCACACAAATGTGAAAAGTTTGGTGACTTTTTGGGGTTTTTTTTTGTTGTTTTTTTGTTGTTGTTTTTGTTTGTTTGTTTTGCTTTTGGTTTGTGCATTGAGAGAGAACATTGTTCATACAAAGGTGTTTTAATTGTGTTTTGCTTCATTTCTTATTTGCTTTGTGAAAGTCATTAACACGTTTCCAGTCTTTTCTAGCATGTGCTTGGGGTAGGAGAATATGTAGCTTTGCAAATAATTTAATCCTATGAAACAGTATTAGAATTCTAGGAAAAAAAAATGAGATCTACCTGACACTATGAGTAACAATTTTTTCTTGATTATTTTAGCATTCTGATTCAACATCAATATTACTGGTACTGCTAATAGACTAAATATGTTGGTTTTTTCAATTAATTTTCGGACTAGTAAATGGTTGAAAGGGCCTCTGGTCATTATTTAAGAAAAAAAGACATTCACCTTGAGATATTTTTTCAGTAAGTACCTGACTGCAACCATTTCTGCTCTAGTTCATAAAATAATAAATATTATATATAAGAAGAAATATAAATGTCTTTAAGTATGTCTACTTTTAATAAACAGAATGAATGCCAGTTTTTGCTGTTGACTACTTCATGTTTGTGTGTGTGTGTTTCGTATGTTAGAAATTTCTGTATTACAGATTCATATCCTAACCTAGCTTCAGATATAGGAGGATTTGATACATTGCTTTGCATCATTTCTCCTTGATGACAGGGATCTTCAGGCAATAGTTCTTTCAGCCTGAAAGATCAGTTTTGGTGCCTGACTGAAGTTATCACCTCTTCTTTTAAACATTTATTGTAAAAAAAAACCACTGGGAGAGATTCTTATATAGTACAGACTAGATTGATTATACCTGGTTGAATGTATCCACTTTTCTTTCACCATCCTGTGCGAAGGAGAGTTTAACTTCTAAATAGTAGTGTTAAATTTGTGTTGTAAAGTTCTCTGTGCCATAATTGAGTTCCTAGATCATGTGTCTCCTTCCTAATCAACAGCTTATTAACATAAAGTTTTTCTGTAAACTTATTCTATAAACTATTTATATTTCTGCTGGAGATAATGGTGTGTGTGACCCTGTCTGAATATTTTCTTATAACAGTAATCTTAAATTCTAAAGACATGGGTATATTGGAAATATTTTTAATCTTAAATGCCACCTGTGTCTTATGTTTAAAAGACATCTTTTTCTCCTTTTCTAGTAAACTGTTGCAGAGATTAGAAAGCACTTTGAAAATACTCCTATTGCCTTTTGTCTCGATCACAGATATAAAAGAAAAAATAAAAACAAAAAAAAAATGCAGTTAAGTAAATTCTGATCTCTAGACATGTTGTGCAGATTTAGCAAATTATGAAAGTTGATCCCACTTGAGGATTAGGTGCTCAAGTACGATGTAACATTTTAAATGATAAACCTTATGTGAAATATAGTTTATAAAAAAAAGTTATACTGTATATTTTTCTAATTATGTTTTCCCACAGATAAAAATATGACAGTAAAGATTAAATCAAGTGTCTGCTCTTGGTTGGCTTGGGTAAATCACATAGTATTTTTGTAATATCAACAGAAAATAATTTAAATAAGTTACAATTTGTGTTTCACGTGTTGTGAAATGTTGTGGCTCCATAACCAATGTCAACAATAACTTATTGCTGTTAATTTATATATATTTATATAAATCTCATGCTGGTTTTACAAAGCCATAAATTACTGTATCAAACTTACATCAATAATCTGTACTTCCATCCAATTATACTTCTAAAGTAAATGCATAAGGCAGTGGATTCCTCTGTTATTTTTTCACACAGCTCTAGCTCATATCGGGGAAATATTTTTTATAGTCCTCGTCCAAAACAGAATTCATTCAAACACAAAGCAATGCAAGGAGTGATTGAGCTGACATTGCCATAGCAGGGTGCATCTATTTCTTGCCACATCCAGGAGCTCTGAGTTTATTTGTCTCTGTTCTAACTGGCCTACACTGATGAGAAACACATCCATCTGAGCAACTCCCTGTCATCAGGTTCTCTCCAGTCCCTTTACTCCCAAGGACCTCCTTCTGGGAATGAGTCAATATAATTGAGGCCTCTGTGACTTACTCAGAGTTAAGAGATTTGCACATGATTTGGTTATTGGATCTAGGTCTTATAAGGTTCACCTTAATGACAAATCCGTCTTCCTATCCATAACAACAGCCACATTTGCTTAGCTCCAACTTCCTTTTGCATCTACCAGCTTATGCAGGGAGCAGAAGGTAGTGGTCTGTCACATAATATTCAGCTGGGAAAAGTCAATTGTATCATAGTAAAAATAAATGTAACTGGAGAGGGAAAGATTGCTGCCACTGAGACTGAGAGGCAGAGAATGGCAGTAAAAGGGGTATTTGCTGAGCCCTCTTCTAAAAGGCTAACTGGAAAAAAACTCTTAAAACTGTGACTGTAGTCACTCACTCTTATGAGTATGGCAGTTAGTTAGGGGTCTCAGAAATTAACTTACCACTAGCAACTCACAGATGACTGGTAACTGGAGTGTCTGTCTTTGTAAGGACAGTGGCAAGCTATGTTCTGGATAGCCTGAGCCCGAGGTCCCTTGCTGGAATGTTGCTCCAAGACACCCAGAGGAGAAAGTCAACCAGACTTATAAGTGAAAATATTCTTGGGACAATCTCTGTTGGAGATATGAAAGAATAAGGTATGACAAGGTACAATATCACAATTGCTTCTAATTTGAATCTCCCCAAACCTGGCATGTCAGCATCTCTCTCCAGTCGAGTTGTCCATATAACTCCTCAGAACATGTTTTCCTTAAGGCTTGTTCAACATAAGACTTATTGCTCTTCTTCCTAACTTCCAGTCACATACACGTACCAAGAAACTGATAACTACATGGATGATTGCGACACCTTCCTTTTGGTACTGAGCTGAGGGTCTGGGACACAGAAACCCTGGACTCCCACTAGTCAAAACTCCAGATCTTCCAAATTATAAGGAAAATTGACCTATTTTTACAATACAGGCAAAACATTTCAAAAGAAATGGGTTCTTTCCTTTTTCTATAGTAGCCCAAGTACTTTCCTGAGATACTAAAAGAAGAACAGTAAGTATAATTTTTTTGGTTCATTGAGCAAACTGAAAAATTGCTCAGTTCAGATCAACCTAAAGATGAGGGGGTATTGTATCATCAAAACAACACAGTAAAATAAAGAAAAAAAAAAAACCACAATGATTTCAGATAAGAATACACATAACTATTTTTATTTCATTAATAAGCCTTCCAGTCTTTTTCTCATTTTTTACTAAAATATTTTTCCATTCTTCATAGATGAGATGGGGACATGAGACATTTTAAATTCCATTAAAAGAAATCTTTTACTTTGAATTCAATTAATTTCACCCACAAAGTAAATAATTTTGTTTCTTTCAAAATGCCTTTATTTGATGAATAATACCAGTCCTATATCTAAAAAGAAAGAAAATTATTCAATTTGCATAGTAGTACTCATGACAAAATTTGGTGTAAATGGAGGTGAGAATGACTAGTAAAGAAGAGAAATACGGTGTTTTTTGTGTGTTACCGCTATTTAGCTTTAACTCTGAAAGATTTCACATTTGAATTTTATTAAACCTACCCCATATATATGTATGTATGTATTTATGGATGTATTACATTGTCATAATACCAACCCATTGTCTCACCCAACCCATCATTAATTGGCTGACTTCTTTTGGAAACCTAAACAGAAATGGGTCTAGAGGAAAGATTGTGTTGCAGTGAAAAGGGAGGTCAACAGAAAGAGGAATGGCAGACTGCTGAACTCAAGATAACCTTGATATCACTTGTATGCCTACTTTATCAAGTACACCACATTGTAGCAGCCAAATGAAACACAATTTTTCAAAGCAATGCCAGCTGTAAGAAAGACCTTTCAAGGCAGTGTAACTTTCCATACACACATCTCTCAAAACAATGTAGCCTCTGAGCTCTTCACATATATTACAGAATTTTTGTTCTTGGTAAAGATGCTTAAGGACACAGTGAAGTGTTTTCCTTCCTTGATTACAGATGATAGAGAAAAACACTTAAGACAGAAAAAAACAAAGGAAAGGGGAAGGGGAAGGGGAAGGGGA
>NW_008824933.1:50548-62708 GCF_000699105.1 Pygoscelis adeliae | reverse complement strand
GAACCATAATGCCCATTCTACTCTACACCCCTAAAACTCCACTTACAACACTATGGTATACTTCTCTCCAGAGAAAAGTTGATTGATGGTCTTTATTGACTTCTGATGGGAAATGTCAGTGATCTTCTGGGGGCAAGGCAAGGCAAGGCAAGGCAAGGCAAGGCAAGGCAAGGCAAGGCAAGGCAAGGCAAGGCAAGGCAAGGCAAGGAAAGGAAAGGAAAGGAAAGGAAAGGAAAGGAAAGGAAAGGAAAGGAAAGGAAAGGAAAGGAAAGGAAAGGAAAGGAAAGGAAAAACACAACAAAGTGCTTAAAGTAGCATGTTGCAGAAAATGGACAGAGAGTCCCAACTGAATGTCTTGAAAATGCCTTCTCACCTGCCTCCCAGCTCAGGAGGTCCTGAACTCCACATTTTTTCACCTTAATACTCTCCAGACACAAACAGGTTTTGATTTTGAGTTAGTATGGAAGAAACTCAGATTTGATAAATTATAACTAACACATCCTCAAGAATGTTTAGGGGATCGTGATTAGAAATTGCAGGATTTCAATCTTTTTATTCATTCAGTTAAATTCAAGTAATCCTAACAGGCACATCCATCATCCTGCACTGCTAGTCTGCAAATGAAGTTCATGGGAATGCTTTGTGCTACAGTTCCAGTGGTAGATAGGCATGCGTTGTTCTAGGCCAGAAATCACATGCCTGTATTAGTGTGCACTGCCCAAGTAGTTATGCCCTGCTGTTTCCTGCTGCAAAATTTTCATATCAAATCCAGTTTGGATCCAGGCAGAGCAAGCTCAGATCTTTGCACTACTTCTATATGGAAATGACTAGGATAATGCTTATATACAAATGTCCCAAACAGGACACATTCCCTGTATCAGAGAACGCTTAATTTCCATATTACACAAAAGCAAAACTATCTGGAGCAATCTGTGGCATCCCCGAAGATTAATCTTGAAGTTGGAAGATGTGTATGTAAAACTCCTTAAATTTTCCCCAGATTTACTATTGATCCACATTGAGGATACTGGGTTAACTTTTTAGCCGTTACACTGTTATAAAAGGCTGTTTCAGATTTCTTTTTCTTCCAGAAATATCTTAAATAGACTGAAATCTCAGGTCACTGGAAAACTGTGCAGCTGTTTTTCAAGTCCATCTCTAAATGATGTATCTTGAGTGACACAAGCAGTAGTTGGCATAGGAAGAAACTGCAAGCGCAGGCCATATCGTCTAGGTCCAAGTCTGTCCCTCCTGTCTCCTGTAAGTCTCAGTCCTCCTGCTGCTCTTCAATCCTGATGTTGTTCTTTTGGACAACTTTAGCATTCTGGAACTCAGTTTATGTTCCAACTCTGTTATTCTGCAGCTTCATTTTTATCTTCGTTACTTTGTTTCTTGATTTTTTTCCCTCTGTAATCATCTTTGCAAACTTCTGAGCATTCCTTTCCTGCATGACTCCAATATTTTGACAATATTTATTTCCTCTGATGATTTCTTGATGGTTTCAATATAGCAAGGAAAAAAGCCTATGTTACCACACCAGTAGTCTTGCAATCTGCACCATCAAGCTTTTGTCCTTCTGCAACAAGGATTTTACATACAGTTAGAGAACTCAAACATGTGAAGCCCTAATTTTTTCTTCAGAATAACCAGAGAACACAGACATTTAGAGAAAAGAATGAGTACCACAGACTTCATTTTTCGGGGCAGCAGACAGTAGATTGTTCAGAATTCCTAATGAGAAAAAAAGAAAAGATAATAAATACAGGAATCATTTACTGAACTGAACTTCCAGTCCCCATACAGCTTTATTTGTAATAATCACTGGTTGATCATTGTAAGGTTTTCTCCAAGGTCATTAAAATACTGAGCAAAATAATTTACCTGTGTGAGTATAGAGAGCTCTGCAGTGGTGTATCTCATTGTTCTTACCAAGATTAGGTGGATACTCTTTTTTCATATTAAACCACAGAAATTGAAAAAGAGCTTCCAATTTACTAATTTATTAATGTGGAGGAACGTATATTCATGATTTAATGGGGAAACATATCTATTAACTGACCGTTACATGGGTCTTCCTGTGGAAAGAGGGTATTACTTTCGATCTATATGACTACTGCTGTTAATGTCTGAGTCTGTTGCAGCCTTAAAAATGCACAGTTCATTTTGCAGATGGTGATAGCTCTACTAACACTTCTATTGTTAGTTTGAAAGTCAAGTGATGATATGTGTAGGCGTATGTGTGGGAGCAGTGCAAAGAATTACAAGGATTTTCTCCCACACTAACGATCCACATGGAAAAGAGTGCCTTATGAAACAATGTTCTGTTCCTCTGGTATTTTTAATCAGTCTTATATTTTGTTAGAATAGCATTTTATTGCACAGCTTGTCATTTTTCTATCTAAGGCATATCTTTTTAAATAAAAAAAATCTTTCATGTTTTTTCTTCACATTTTGATATGTCATCATTTAAAAAAAAATTTTGAACTGTGTCAAAGCAGAAAAAATAGCTGGAAAATTAATGATTTATTCTGACATTCATGTAATTTACTCTTCTAGTTTTTTTCAGCAATTATGCATTTGTTGGACCTGCTAGTAATTGGAAGTTCCTTAAAAGACAACACCTGTCAGTTTTGTAATCTCTGTAATTTCAGTGGTGGCTGCAAAACAGGAAATGTATCAGTATTTGATTGTAAATACATTCTTCATGGTACAATCAGATGAGGATAAGGCAGTTGACCTGGACAACCCTGATAAATACTTCAGCGCTAAAATGGCTTTCTGTTTGGTTTCTACAATTCATTCAGGACATTTTAACATCCTGTTTAGATTTTCATCAATTCTGGTTACCCACCCAAATTTCCTGTTACTCTCAGTTAGGAATTTTTTTTTTTCCTCCCAAATAGGGTATGAATTCCTTCTGCACCAATCTCTGTTTTTTTGTTTTATTTTGTTTTTATACATACATATATAAATGTATGTGGATGAATACGTAGATGTATGTTTGTATGTGCATACCCAAATATTTTGTGCATAGACAAGAATATGCATGCACACACATATATGTATTAATTTTTCTTAGTTTTTGGCTCTTCTTCACATATTATATAAGTTTAAGTAATATAAAAAAAATTACTCCATTCAAATCTTCCTTCATCCTCCTCCTCTCCTTCATTCTTGTTACTCCTGTTCATGGGTCCAGCCATTTTTTCTTAATGCTCATACATAAGTTGCTTATCTGAGCATTTTGAATAATGAGGGCTCAGAGAATCAGCCTTGGGTGATCTGTACTACTGTAATTATTTTTTTGTTTTGATGGCAACTGTGGTTATATCCACTGAGAAATGTCCAACAAAACCCTATAATCTTTAGAAACGATCCAACCACATATCCCCATGTAACTACATCTATTTTAGATTTGTCTAGTTTTTGGTTGAAAGTTTTACTCCAAGTCCATTCAAAATGGTCTTGCCCATGCCCATACTGTGAAATAAAATATGTGCTTTACTGTTTCATATGGGAAGATCTTTTGTTTCTGTTTTTTTCTGGAATTAATATTTTACTATAAAAAAATGTTAGTTTCATTTACATTGATGTTTCTGTTAGAAAACTTTCTTCAGGAAATGTATTGTTCATTTAACTGCAGACTCCAAAAATGCAGACAACTGACAAATTCTTTTACTTGAATTGCCAGGAACATCAACAGAGTAGGGAATCCTTCCTGGAGCATACATTGTTAAATGGCACAAAGTCACTTAGTACTTAAAAATTATGATAGACATCTGAATGATTCACTGTATATTGCAGGTCCATCTTTGTAGACTTGACTGAATCAGATCTCTTCTGGCCCGTAGGGGCTGTTTGGCATTTTGACTGTGATCTTTCATAAGGGAATTATTTCACCTATTTCTACATGCTTTTTATAAGTCACCTACTTGTCTCACGCACTAACAACTCAATGTACTTCCATTTTTATACTTAATTAATTATGTAATATATATCTGCAAGGTTCTATATCTTTTCCAACTGACAGAATAAAACACAATTTTCACTGGATCCCACCAACTATACATGCTAACTTTGCATTTGGCTTTACAGTCATGAGTTTTATTTTGCATCATCATTTTTTGTACTCCTGTTGGGTTGGTGCATGGATTTAGAAGGGGTTTAGGAGGAAAGGAAAGCTGGTGGTCAGGAAAGAACCTTGGATAGCAGGTTTATAACATGTATATAAGAATTTTCTGTAGAGGATGTGTGGAAACAAGTTAAAATGTAGTCATACCTGACTATAAAATGAGAATGATACCTAGGTGTAGGATTTGTGTTTCTTTTTTTTCCTTTTTTTTACTATTTCATTGTAATGAAAGAAATATAATAGGAAAAACAGTAGAATCAAATATAAACAAAATAATGTCTATCAGTTAAATCTGTACAAATAAAAAGAGTTCTTAAAAGAGCCCGTATATCAACAATATTCTTGTCAGTAATGTGAAACCAGCCCAATCAGCATGCTTTCTCTTTTACTGCTCAGTTGCTGTATTTTTACAGATGGTGACCAGAGAGCGACAACTACTGTGTTTTACAATAACTTTTCAAGTTTTGATTGTCTTTCTCTGTTTTCTCCTTCTCTCACCCTGAAAGTAAAGGTCTTCAGGGAAGGAGGATCAAGGGAGAATGATATATGATTCCGAGACATGACTGAGACAAAATGAGAATAATTTTGTCTTCTCCAATCTCCCAACAGTCCACAACTAAGGTGATGTAAATAAAACATTTTTATAAGTTTTGAGTTATATTTCAGTGTTAAGTTTTGAGGAGAAATACAAACAAGCTAAAGAAAACCAAACAAGAAACAGTTTTTCAGAAATGGGAAATTGAAGTCATCTGATAAAATAAATCAATATTCAGGAACATGTTTTTCTAATAGATCAGAATCCCTTGACAATTAGCGTTTTGATTTCTTATTCATTATACAATGCACTTTAGAGAGCCTATCGAGATCCTCTCTCCTGGGATTAAGCACTACATACATGCATAGTAACACTAGATTGAATTCTCAGCCTGAAGGTGACAGTTTAGTCCTCTAAATGTACCTATTTAGAGAGGTAAGAGATGGAAAACATCATATTTTTCTGTCACTTGCCAGCTGTATCCCAGACTAAAGTGAGAGAGAAAGAAACCACTTACTGACAAGGTGAAAAAAAGAAGGGGAAGACCAGGCAAAAACATACATATATCCAGTGAATGCCCTGACACTCTGTCTGAAGACCTAATCTACATCAGGTAATTGTCTGAGACAGATGACACCCTCTCAGTTCAGAGTAACAGAAGGGAATACGACTGTTATTAGTAAAACTATTGCTTATCCCTCTGTCTGGCCTTGTGCAAAAGCTAGAATATGACCACTGAAACATAACCCAGACAAAACTGGAGAAACGTAGTTGTCTTCTCCCATTTTCCCCATGGGGAAGTGAGGCTTTGTGAGTTTACACTGGGGACTTGGGCAAAAGAAGCCTGTGACGCCTCTGAAAAAGATCAGCTACAAGACACCCAATTATCATGTCTGGACCTTGAAGTATTTTATATCTCCTCCGGCCTCAGCTGTTTGTCACTTTGCCAACATTCACAGAACACTGTAGACAAGCAAAAAGTGTATAAGGTTCATCAGATGCTTCCTTATCCTACTTTAGTTTGTCTGAATTCTTTCCTGCTAATATCATACCACTTCTGCCAAAACTTACATTGATATCCATTGTTGCAGCTGATAAGTAGTAGGAAATGACCCCAGAAAAAAAATGACATGGGATAAGTGGCTCAGAATTACTTGCCACAGGCATCTGGGTTTTATTTTGCTTTACCTTGGTTTGAGATTCATATGTTATGCAGGAAGAGCAGAATTTATTTGCTTTCCTGTTCTTTTGTTTTATGTTTCTTTGTATTGGTTACAGCGGTTACTTGCTGTTCCTTTGTGAAATGAAAGGGAGTTCTAATACAACAACTTATAGATGATGAAAGTTTAAAGGTTTAGAACAGTTACAAAATATTATACTTGATCACAGTTCATTGAAGCTGACTGATTTTTTTAGAAAAAATTCATAGAAGAAATTTCACTATTGAATTCTCAGTGATTTTTTTGATCCGAGTAAAATCAACTTCAACTGGTGATCCTGTTGCCTTCATTTTTGTGCGTCTCGCAAGTTAGAATTTTTTTCCTAAATATTCCCATTTCAAATTCAAGTTTGGAAATTAAAGTCTCATTACATCATTCTACATTATTCAATAGGATAAGAAAGACAATTTTAGTGCTTACACTACCCTATGACTCTGTGTGCAACCTTTCCAAATCCTGCCCTTGACTGCAATGCAGAAAAGTAAGCTGAGGCCATTGTTTGTATGGTTTAATAATACTGCTGCTGGCAAATGAGTCAGACAGAGACTTGATTATGCTTTGAGAATTGTTTTGTTTCTACAGTTCTAACAGGAGTGGGAAGACTAAATAACTTTTATTTTTGCTGTCAGTTACATGAAAAGATTGGATCTGTTGCTAGTAAAAAAAATGTGGTGTTTACATGATTTAGTAAGGACTGCATTTTGAGATTTAATGCAGAATGCACCTTGGGAGATAAAGGTACAGGTGTTCCTATTATTGTACTCAGTATTTATGTCAGGTTTATGGATTACCTGAATAACAGCCAAAACCTTAAGTAAGAAAAAAAAAAAAAATTACACCAAATTTTCCATGCTTCTTAAAATGTGAACAGGTTTAGAAGTGCAGCTGACAGAAGGAGGGGGTAGATAATGAAGCTTGGATTCTGCCAGGATTTGACCTCCAGATGAGTACTGTTTTCTTTTCCTAAGAAATCCAGTCTATAGTAGTGTACTTTAATTTCTTTACAATATTTCATTAAGTTTTTCACTGCATGTCCACCTTATTCTACTTTCAGAACTGGATGTGAACTCAATAGACAGCTACTGTGATATGGTTTGGTTTTCTCTAAACAACTCTTGACCCATTCAAGATGACCACCAGTCAAAGCAGAGCTTGTGTAAATGGTTCCATTGGGACAAATTGTGAATAGACTCTGAAAATGTCAGGGTTGCGAATCATAGGCATGCGTGTGTTTGAGTGCCTTGTGCCAATAAGTAGAAATAAGTATAGTAGGTGTTAAAAGGTAACAACGATACCAAAGATAACTCCTTGGTCTTTCTCTCGAATAATGTTTACATATTCTAACAAATGCCTCCATTTTTCTCCAACCCCTGCAAGTTAAGTTTGAGAATTACCCTTGAAAAGTACTGGAAAATTGTCCATCCAGTTGAATAATCTAGACCAGTACTTGCTGCTGTAGCTCTTACATATTTTATCTGATTAGTTTAATGCATGTTTTTAAAAAGCAAATATTTGAAAACTATACAAATGTCCTGTTTATTGCTAATATTCTTGGACATCCAAAAAGTCAAGACATAAGGTTTGGGATTTTTTCTAAATTGAAATCTATATGAAAGTTTTCCTTGTAAGTTCCGAGACCATAAAAAGTGTTCAGGACATTCTAGGTAATAGACAGGGTACATGCCTTCTTCCCTGTGGCATATTAAAATACAAATCTGTTAAATTGCAAACTGTGTCCCAAATTCATAGCTAATCAACTCTCAATGATATGTCCAGCTGCCAACATCGAGTGAAAATTTTGCAAGTGACCTGAGACTTTCAAAATATGCTTTTATTTTTCTTGTGCTGTTGCTTACTGTATAGATGCAATCAGTGTAATTTAGTAAAAACATGCTTTATAGACAGTGGGAGGGAGAAAATAGGATACTGAAATGCTAAGTGGAAGCAAGTGAACAAATTCCATTAGGAAATTATAACCAAAAAAGCTTGTACTTTTCACTCCCACATATCCTGCACCATGCATTTATCCCATTCCCCTGAAGTACCTATCAAAACTTTAACTGGCCAAAAAAGATTAACTGACCCTGAATTTATTTTGAAATGAAAAAATAAAGTTTAGTTTTAAATTAGTTCCAAATCTGAAGAGAACAGTACAAATTTTGACAAGATCAAAGGTCTGATTTTTGTCTTCTTTAGGCAAGTCAAGGATAATTCTACAGGTGTTAACTGGTATGCAAATAGTGTGAGAGTAAAACCAAGTCCCTAATCTCCTAAATATTCCTGTGAGATTAGGTATACAATTTTCTTTAGCCTTAGCCATTTTAATTTTGTCCCTCCCAGTAGCTGAGTTATGTGTGGAACTGAGTGTGAGGTCGGTTTACTCCCCAGTCTATAATTTTAGATGATTAGCTGCCCAGGAAAAATATTCAGAAGTAATCTCAATTGATTTTGGGCAATCAGAGGGAAAAAAAAATACTGACAATACCAGACAGAATACGAGATATTAGCAGATGATATAATCAGGTCATTTCCCCCAAGCTTTGGAAATGTTTTTTGAAGTTAATTTGGATTGTGGCTACTTTTTTTTCTACAACTCCTCTGTCACTGAAGTGCAACAGGCTTTTTCCTTAATGGCTGATATAAACACAGTAGTTCTGTCTGATTGGTACAAGCACTGACTGCCTTTTGCTGCACTTAACACGTGCATGTTCTTTCCCTCCTGAGAAGAATACGTGCTGCATGTAAAGTTTTCATACTGATTTGCTTCTCACGTCTCATCAATACTATTAATTTCATCCATTAATGAATTTTTTAAATCTTGGTTATTCATTTAAATTGTATGGCTACACTTCTGGTGTTCACTAAGACACCCCTGCTTTCAAAAAAGACAGAGAAACTTAATTACATGTTTCATTGGTACCACTGCATTGGTAATGCCTCAGTTAAGCCTAACCAAACAAGTATAGAAGGGATACGATGCTGTTCAGAAATACATATGCCAAAGCAAATGTATTTTACCTGCTTCCAAGGAGGTTAAAAATCATTTCAGCATCAGATAAGGAGATTTTAATCATTCAACTAGTGGAATAGTCTTCTAAATACAATGGTGAGAGGAAGGGATTGAATATTTTTTAGGCTGTAACTTGACAAATTCATGGATAACTGCATATATGTTAAAAGAAGAATGCCTGAAGATGAGTTACATTTGGGGTATTTCCACTGCGGTGTAACACACTGAATAGTTATTGACTGATCTGCATGACATTCACAAACTATTAAACCTGTTCTTCAAAGTTTTTATTTGTTGCTTTCTGGAGAAAGAAGGAATCCTCCTTTCCTTGATGCACAATGACGTTCTGGGGTTTTTTTCATCTCTTCTCAGGTACTTGCTATTCACTACCTCTATATACATTGTAGACAGGTGCTTCTAAAGGGGTTTAATTCTTATTAGGCCTCTTACATCCAGCTTACAAACTCAAATTGAAAGCTAATACCAGATTTGTAGAGTCAAAGTGGATTTTTTTTTCTCCTTCTCATATTCTGGTCATAGGTCGGGGGTTTTTCCATCCTCTGGGCATAAAGGATAGCCCTCTTCCTAGATTATCTGGGTGTAGACATATTTGGGTTTTTACCTTTTCCATTGCATTTGTGCTTTTTACATTTTTTTTTGTTATATATTGGGTATTTTCACCTGAGCTGCTGATTCTAGAATTAGGTAGAACATACTTCAGTGATTTTTACTGTTGAGAGACATATAGCAGAAATAAACAAAACACTTAATTTTGAATCTATCATCTTCCTTCCTTTTTTCCTTCTTATTCCCTGTTTATGAACAAAAGCTATTCCATGAAAATTAGTGATATGGTTGTGAATGCAAAGGTTCACAGAGTGCTGAGAACCTACCAAGTTAACGTTAATAGCTATTGTATAAAAACTTTCAATTTAATTTGAAATGGGATTGCAAAGTGGCTCATATGCTGAGATATACAAGAAAATAATTTATTACTCAATAATGGTAGAACACCAACATGCTAATATTCACCCAGGAAATCTTTAGCAGTTAGATGTGGTTAGGTACCTAAAAAGATGTTAATTCAGTTGTAGAAGATAAAACCCTAGTAATTCTTCTTCTTACATTAGGCATTTACTTCCAATGGAAGAACTATAAAGGTTTTTTTAGACATAAAATAAAGCCAGTGAATGAAAGGCATCAGAAAAATTTCCATGGTATTCCTCTTGCAAAATCAACATTTCCTGCATAATTTCTTCAATGTTTTATCTCATCAGTAATGCCTTGAATGACTCAGCCGAACAGTATGATTTCATAACATGCCCAAAATTTAGAAAGTTTTTTTTTCCATTGGTGTTAATTAGAAATTTTGTAATCATGTACATTTAGAACAGAAGAGTATGGAATGGAATGGAATGGAATGGAATGGAATGGAATGGAATGGAATGTTCTTCAACTCCTTTTAGATAGTGTTGACTTCACACCAGCACCTCTCTCAACTTTGAGTAACCAAGTTAACCTTTCTTCCATTATTCAAGACTCTCTCTATGTCCCATACCATCTGATGCATCTCAGTTATACATCCTATTAACTTGATATTTGTATGTAGGTGAACAACTTTTGTAGAGATGTCTGTCTATCCTGAGCAGTAATCAGATTTTATTCATATCTTTTCACTCTTCTGTCAAAGACCTGTGTAACACTTGTTAGAATCCTATCTAAATTCCATGAGACTGTGGAGGAGGCAAAAGCTACTATGGTCCTCCAATCTGATCTGCTACATTACTTGGGCCAATCATTTTCACTGTGACTTCAGGAAAATGGTAATTTGTAATTTTATAGAAGATTTAAGCTATAATTTAAACATTTATGGTGACTTTATTGGTAAAAACCACAAAGCATGCTTCTGGGTATTGTAAAACCAAAGCATTAAATAATTAATCATTATTAATCATTACTCTGAATAGCACATGGGATTTACAACTATTGAACTAAGTTATGCATACAGAACATAAACTGATTGAAAGAAACTTGGTCAATGAATCCAAGCAACTATTGCTGTGCTCCTTCAATGCTTTTATGTGAACAGGAAAATATCATATGTCACCTGAAAAAGCGAACACATGAGTTATTTCCATTGATATGAAAACAGAAGTTTTCCTTTCCTAATTGCAGTGCTCCTAGAACCTATTCTACCATGTACGAAGAACTTATTTTTTTTGGAAATGAAATAAGTCAGTGAACATATTTCTCACTAGTATGTGAACTAAACTAAACTAAACTAAACTAAACTAAACTAAACTAAAACTTACTAATGGGGCATTCAACTCCTGCATCCAGATCGATGACAAGTATCTTGAACAGGACTGGCCCTAGAACTGGACCCTGAGGAACACTGCTGGTGACTGGTGACCAGCCAGGTGTAGCCCCATTCGCTACAACCCTTTGACCTCTGCCTTTCAGCCAGTTCTTCACCCAGCGCACTGTAAATCTGCTCATCACACAGATGGACAACTTGTCCAGAAGGATGCTGTGAGGGACAGTATCAAAAGCCTTACTAAAATCACATCACATTACGTACATCACTTTTTTAATAGATCACCTTCATTCTATGCAAAGTGCCCTCTTCTCTCCCTTCTCATAGCTTTGCAACTATAGGCCAGGTTCTATTGGTGTTTTGCCAGAAACTCCATTTTTCTCATTATAAAATAGCAGACAGAATCTAATTACCTGAACTGCAGTATCTAGTCACATTCCTGAGTTGAAGTTTTCTTTTTGTTTTGCTTGCCATTTTAAAAAGTTATATATATTAAACTGTACAGAGCACAATCACATGGGCTTTTGGGAAATCTGTAATGAGAGTCTTTCTACTGCTATTCTTATGTATTGTTGAGAAACAAAAAGAAGGAAAACGCTAACATTTAGATTTGCTGGAGTCTTTAGATAGCGGTCTGAGGAGTATCAAGAAGGACTACAGAGCCCTGGGAGCGGTGGTAAGGGACTGGAGCACAGAGCGCAGTTTTTTCATCAATCCTGCCGGTCAAAGGGAAGGGGTTTGAAAGGGCCAGTCAAATCTGGCGAGTCAACAAATGGTTACGGGACTGGTGCCACAGCCAGGGGTTCGGCTGCTTAGACCATGGGACTCGCTTTGAGAAACCTGGTCTACTGGGGGCTGACGGGGTCCATCTGTCAGAGGAAGGGAAGAGCATCTCCGGTCATAGGCTTGCCAAGCTGGTGAAGAGGGCTTTAAACTAGAGATGCCG
>NW_008824933.1:16371-49427 GCF_000699105.1 Pygoscelis adeliae | reverse complement strand
CAGAGGGTGGAAGCAAGGACAGGTAGCCTGGGAGGAATACAGAGAAATTGTCCGAGCAGCCAGGGATCAGGTTAGGAAAGCTAAAGCCCTGATAGAATTAAATCTGTCCAGGGACGTCAGTGGTAAAAGGAAGACTAGGGAAAATGTGGGCCCTCTCCAGGAGGAAACGGGAGACCTGGTTACCAGGGATATGGAGATGGCGGAGGTACTCAATGACTTTTTTGCCTCGGTCTTCACTGGCAAGTGCTCGAGCCTCACCGCCCAATTCACAGAAGGCAAAGGCGGGGACTGAGAGAACGAAGAATTGCCCACTGTGGGAGAAGATCAGGTTCGAGACCATCTAAGGCACCTGAAGGTGCACAAGTCCATGGGACCTGATGAGATCCATCCGAGGGTCCTGAGGAAACTGGCAGCTGAAGTTGCTAAGCCACTCTCCATCATATTTGAAAAGTCATGGCAGTCCTGTGCAGTTCCCACTGACTGGAAAAAGGGAAACATAACCCCCATTATTAAAAAGGGAAAAAAGGAAGACCTGGGGAACTACAGGCCAGTCAGCCTCACGTCTGTGCCCAGCAAGATCGTGGAACAGATCCTCCTGGAAACTGTGCTAAGGCACATGGAAAACAGAGAAGTGATTGGTGACAGCTAACATGGCTTCACTAAGGGCAAACCATGCCTAA
This sequence comes from Pygoscelis adeliae, assembly GCF_000699105.1. Taxonomy (NCBI): domain Eukaryota; kingdom Metazoa; phylum Chordata; class Aves; order Sphenisciformes; family Spheniscidae; genus Pygoscelis; species Pygoscelis adeliae. Next base: position 48,747 of record NW_008824933.1, on the reverse strand, counting down.
CAAATTTGGTGGCTATCTACAATGGGGTTACAGTGTTGGTGGATAAGGGAAGAGCAACTGACATCATCTACCTGGACTGTGCAAAACATTTAACACTCTCCTGCACAACATCCTTGTCTCTAAATTGGAGATGTGGATTTGGTGGATGGACCACTCAGTGGATAAGGAATTGTCTGGATGGTCACACTCAAAGGGTTGAGGTCAAAACCTCAATGTCCAAGTGGAGACCAGGGGCGAGTGGCATTCCTCAGGGGTCGGTACTCGACCAGTGCTGTGTAACATCTTTGCCAGCGACATGGACAGTGGGATTGAGTGCACCCTCAGCAACTTTGCTGACGACACCAAGCTGTGTAGTGCAGTTGACACACTGGAGGGGAGGGATGCCATCCAGAGGTATCTTGACAGGCTTGAGAGGTGCGCCCATGTGAGCCTCATAAAGTTCAACAAGGCCAAGTGCAAGGTCCTGCACATGAGTCAGGGCAATCCTAAGCACAAATACAGGCTGGGCAGAGAATGGATTGAGAGCAGCCCTGAGGAGAAGGATTTGGCGGTGTTGGTTGATGAGAAGCTCAACGTGACCTAGCAATGTGCACTTGCAGCCCAGAAAGCCAACCATATCCTGGACTGCATGAAAAGAAGCATGACCAGCAGGTCAAGGGAGGTGATTCTCCCCCTCTACTCTGCTCTCATGAGACCCCACCTGGAGTGCTGCTTTCAGCTCTGGGGCCCACAACACAAGAAGGACATGGACCTGTGGGAGTGGATCCAGAGGAAGGCCACGAAGATGAACAGAGGGCTGGAGCACCTCTCCTATGAAGACAGGCTGAAAGAGTTGGGGTTGTTCAGCTTGGAGAAGAGAAGGCTCTGGGGAGACCTTATAGCAGCCTATCAGTACCTGAAGGGGGCCTACAGGAAAGCTGGAGAGGGAGTTATTACAAGGGCATGTAGTGATAGGACAAAGGGTAATGGTTTTAAACTGAAAGAGGCTAGATTTAGATTAGATATAAGGAGGAAATTCTTCACTATGAGAGTGGTGAAACACTGGAACAGGTTGCCCAGAGAAGTTGTGGATGCCCCATCCCTGGAAGTGTTCAAGGCCAGGTTGGATAAGGCTTTGAGCAACCTGGTCTAGTGGAAGGTGTCCCTGCCCATGGCAGGGGGGTTGGACTAGATGATCTTTAAGGTCCCTTCCAACCCAAACCCAAATTCTATGATTCTATGAGTCTATGATTCTATGAGTCTATGATATGGATTCAGTACAAAACAAAACAATAATAAAGAAAACACAGAGCAGATAGCAAGAGGGTAGAAAAAACAATTAAATGTACAAGAATGGAAACAAAGCAAAAATAGAAAGAGATTAAGTGCTCCCACACCATACTGCCAGCCCACTCAGGATGCTGTGTATCATCGATACCACTGCTTATCCACTGCAGGTCCTCCCTCTACTCTGGTTGAAAAAAGGGCACTGCTTTTTATTTTGCCATTCACCACATTTTGTTACTTCATTTGTTCGAATATCTGTCTGCAGTTGGTCTTGCTCTGGTTATCTACTTTTATATGTCATGCATATATGGAACTTCCACTATTTTTTGCTGTTCCCTCCCACAGTTTTATTCACCTTTAACTCCTTTTCTTTGGAGGCAGAGGTTGCTGACTTTACTTGTACAGAATGAATCATTTAGCTCTTTGCATTCTTGCATGCTTGTTAGGTTTTATCTTGTCTTTAGCTTAAGTCTATGGAAATAGTTTTGGGGGTTTGTATTGTTTTTCTTTTAGGCTTCAACAACATAGTTTTATGGTGATTTAGATAAAGCATGTATTTCCACAATAGACTGTATTTATTCCAATATCATTGCTTTATTCGCTGCTTTTAATTTTTGCCTGTATTTAAATTTTCTGTCTCTGTACACATTAATGCAAATATTTCAGATAAAATTTCCCATTCAGTAACTTACATGTTCTTTAGTACCTGGTTTCTTCTCCTGCGTTTGCATTAATGTCCAGAAATACCATGATCAAAATTTCCCAGCTATTTAAATGCTACCTTTTCACGTAGCAAAAATCACCATACTGACACACATACACACCTAGAAACAAAACCCTTCAGAGTGATAGATCTTTTCTTTTTGATATCAAGGATACCCTGAAGGGTGTCCACAACACAGGAATACGTAACTGTTATCTATGAGGAGCAACCTTCTTGCAAGCGTGATGCCTGGCAGACTGTGCTGCAGCTGAGCTGCTCAAGGGAAGGATGTGTAACATAGGGGTAGATCCAACATCCTAATCTTCAGGTTACTATTCCATATAGTTAACAACCATTCCACATTCACTTCATACCATATATTCACTCCAGACTATAGCATATTTTTCCACTTCCTAAAAGTGGACAGAAGGAACCAAGACCTGCAATAAACCTGCTAGGTATTTTACTGTGGTACTAAATGCAACAGCTATTTTTCCCCCTGTAATACCAAGAGATTATTTTCTGTTGTAAATGAAGGAAAGTAAAGTCACTACTTGATATTTTCTTTGTCTGTCTTTTAGAGGTATTCCTTTCCATTCACTCAAATGAATCTCCAAAGGATCTGCCAAACACAAAGCTCACTTGACATCATCTTTAGGGAAGTTCACATATACATGAATGAAATAAGTTGTGTGTAAGCTCTGTATTTCTCAATTAACTTTTACACAGCCTTACCTTTCAGCTTCTAGGAATAATAATTTAGGTCCAAATGAATGGATTATGCATTCTATCATTTAAATCAATACAGCTACGGCATGCACACCATTATGTGAGATATGATGGAGGATTGTAGATAGCAGTTCTTGTTTTTTTAAGCAAAAATACTTGTCATTTTTGTCTAAGGCTTCAAAACAATAGTAGTTCAAATGTATGTTATGTACACCAACTTTATGCACATTTCAGTTGCTAATCATTTAAGTATCTATACTTACTCTTATTACCATTGTGCATCAGCCCTGATCCTTATAACATTATACAGATTTGCTAATATTCATTTATATACTGTCATTGTGCTAAATTCATTTACATGTTAATTATGTTCTTTAAAAACTACGAGCTGTCCATTTGGTGTGTAAATATGGTAATGAAACATTCATCTTAAGAGTATCCTAGTCTTACTAGTAATTCAAGGAATACAGTACAGTAATTGAAACATACACCAGGAACAATCAGCAATCAATGAAGATTCTCACAAAAGTAAATTATAAAGAGATAGCTGTTTCTTTTTCTAGAGGTTATATGACTTTATTTGCCACATTCTCTGAAAAGATCACAGCCAATAATAGGCATTATACACACAAAATCTGGAGAGAATGTGAAATAATAATTTAATTCCAACAAAATAACATAAGATAAAACATAATATAGTCATAAGATTAAGTATTCACATACTTACATCTGAAAGATTGCTGAACTGAGGTTGAAAGTTCAGTGTTAGCTTTGTGCCCTGGTTCCTATTTCTAAAAAAATAATTTATACATAAGAAATGCAATGTATTGCAGACCTCTGTAAATATAATATCTATGGTGACGGCATCTTATCAGGTAATTTGACATTTTCAAAATTAAAAATATAGAACATCAGTTTTACAGGATTTCAGCATCATTTGTATTGGTACTTTGGTATTTTAAAAACTTCAGCCAAATTATGAGACTGCATTAAGTGTTAGAAAAAGCATTGAATTAAAAAATTCTTTACTTTTGTATTCCTTTAACTTTTTTCATTATTTTTTCAAGATATTTATTTGATTTAGATTATTTTGTCTAAATGTCATCCCTTTAAAGTCTCACAACTGTACTTAGAGGTAAAACAAATGCAACACTGTCCCTTCAAGTTTTTCAAAATTCTTGAATTTGAAAGTGGAAGAAAGAAGCTATTTTTAGGACAAGGAAATTAGGTTGCACGGTGAAATGTACTCTTCTGCTTGCTGCCTAGTAGGGTGCCTTTGTAAGTGCTGATAAAACATATTTATTCCAAACATTACTGTTAACAGCTCATTGCCTAACTGAAAACAGTTTTCCTCAATAGATGCCACTCTGCCCAATGTAAATTCAAGCATTTCATCTGATGAATTCAAAGATAGCACTCAAACCATGTAATGATGAATTGTAGATCAGTTATAAGTAGTCTGAAGCTGTAATGTGCAAGCTGTAAAGACTTATTAAAATTATGAGAAACAAGGAAAGTAACTATCTTTACATCATCACATGAAAAATTACTTGCTATTTTTTAAAATATATTTACATAATTACCAGCTAATTAGGACATTCTTCTTCAATCTGAATAGAATTTAGCTGTGGCCATAGACACACCACAATAATATTTCTATGGCAGCAGTATGAATCCAAAATTCTGTATATCTTTTTATTGACTATATTGCTTAACGTATGATGGACTGCGGTCTACAACCTCGTTACCTTCAACTAAATTTATCTACATATGAATGAAATAGATAAAACCAACTTCATAATTTTGTTGTTTTCCTATCAATACCATTAGGTTTTAAAATTTTATTGCTTTTTATTTTTTTGGAAAAAAGATCTTTTATTGGTTTATAAAGCTGCAGACTATTTTCTTCTAACTGAGAACTTATAGTTTATGGTATACAGTGTAGTAACTCTTATGTATATACACTTTACCAGGGTATTTGATTGAAATGTATCTTGTTTTGTTTTCCATTAAAGTTGTCTACCCAAAAAATGTTGCAATAAGTGTCACATGCTCCAAAGAGTGGAGAACAGTAGATTTTCCTGGAAGTATATATGTATGTATGGCATCTACAAGATGTGTATAAGATACAAGTCTTAAAAGATAAAAGTTAGTTACGGTTTTGACACTCTATCACATCTGTTGGACTGAATACTTTGAGAGACTTCTGAAAAGCAGCTGAGTCTTTTCTTTGGTGAAAATACATACTGAAATGTAGTGACCACATCAGGTCCCATGCTGCTAATATATGTAAGTAGTAATTTCCCTCAAGTGTACCAAGATACTAAAAACAAATATCATATTTTAGGCCAGAACTGTTTGCATACCTTTAACAGACACTAGAGGAAAATCCATTATTTATAAGCATTGACTGTGTTGATTGTTGGATATTTTTTTCAATATATTGTTTAGTCCTTATTAGCACTGTTTAGAAAGAAATACCTAGAGAACCCAAACTTTGTTGATCTTGTGCCAGCAGAACATCATAGTCAAGTATGGGGTAATAAGGTGGATGCCAAAAGACATTTTGTAATACTATCTCCATCTGTTTAAGAGTTTATTGCAAAAACAAATAATCTCTGTGCTAAAATATTTCTGTAAAAGACAGTTCTGTAGTGTGGTTCCGGTACTTTGCACAAGTAGTTTGTTTCTAGAGAAAAGGGAAAACTTTTCAAATTTTACCAACATTGGTCAGGGCATGCAACTAATCTGAAGAACATAAATGGGCCATGTGTTCTCCTGAAAATGGGATGCATCTATGCAGAATCTGGATTTAATTTTATTATTTATTTATTTAATTAATGCTTTTGAGCATAAATGTATTTTGTATGTCACATAGGTTGCTGCAAAATAAAAAGAAAGCTTTGTTTCCATTGTCAAAATCAGATCTCCACGATTTTGATAGGATTCAGGATAGAAAAAGAAGGATAATACCCTTCTAATCTCTTTTATTCTATTGTAGAAAAGTTATGTGAAACTTATAAAATAATAGTAATAATACAAGACCTTTAAAGTTAGTATTCCAAAACTTTCTGTATTGTTTTCTGCAAAAATAATCTTTTTTTCCTTGCTTTTAGCATATCTTTAAGTTTAGGCACCTGATGTCCAAATATTTTGAGATTTGGGAAGGTGTCTGGGGATGTTCTTTGATTTTGGGGGAAAAATGAATAGTACATAATTTTAAATATTGATAATCATGCTGAACAGGGACAAAGGTATTGAATGAGTGCTTAGGAAAGCATGTGATCTAATGGGCAGAGTCAATATGCAGCAAAGAGTATGAGATAAACTTTTAAAGGTTGTTTTAACATGTAATACTTTCTAACAGAGGGAGCAGGAAAAGATCATAGGCAAGCATCATATGGGAACAGTAGACAATAGAGAGAATGATAGTAGTAAATTCTTATTCATTCTGAAAGATGTCAAATATTCATCTAGAATTTCCAAAAAAGCAGATGTCAAAATCAAATCTGTCTTGCCAGTTTTGTCCCACTTCTATGGGAGTCGCCAGCCACCTTTCAGCAGCTGTAAATTACTCAATTGCTTCACATTATCAGTCTCCATTGCCACAGTCTTGCTATTCTTGCTTTTTATGCCGCGTCTTTTCAAATCCTTGTTCTTATTGTTTATGGTTTCAGTCCAGTGTTAAGAGTTGTGTACAAGCATCTTAAACTCTGGGCTGGAAGAAATCTCACTACCAATGAGCAGCACTCTTCATTTAAAACAAACACAGTCCAAGTGCTGCTGCTGCTGCAAAAGTAAGGTTTTCATTCTTTGTAGCTAATACTGCTCAGATCATTACCCTACTAATTCAGGGTCTTTTAAATTTTTTTTAATTGTCGTTATTACTTATTAACCATGTCACCATTTTATAAGTGTATATGAAGTTGGTAAAAATTATTAGACTTCATAGTAAATTCCTATGTGCCTCCACATGTCTGAGCTCTCATTAAAGTCAGTGAAGAGCTACTCAGTGTAGCTCAGTCTGTAGCATGGTTCAATTCACCCTAAAGTAGACAGCTGGGTTTGGTCAGCTGAATACAATAAAATAATCTGTTTACTGAATCAGCAATATCTCCATTGAACTTAACAGGACCTAGACCACATGAAGATACTCAGGCTGCAATTTAACTGCCTAGATAGAGGCATTTAATGCCATCTGGAATACCCTTGGGAATCCAAGCCCTTGACATGACCCTGACAGGTACAACTCAGAACCTGTGAGAGACCTGTGCCCTCCTCTGGTGGTGGCTGAAGCTGGGACAGATGTGTAAAATGGCACCAGACACCTGAATCCCACCCCTGCATGGAAACACATATAGATACCTTAATTTGAGATCTGTTTCTCTCCTAAGCCTAAGCACTGTCTTCCAGTACCACTCTAGACGCCTTAGATTCTCCCCTCTTGTTTCCATATGCCACTCCAGAAACATGTGAAACACCTATTGATCTTCTAGCTACTCTATTAGTTCCATGCAAATGGATTGGGTACTTAAGGACTGGATGTCTACCTTCAGGCTGAATCAGATCATAGATGTCCATGTCCTATACGCACATACACACAGTATGGGCCAATTCCCTTTCTGTATTGCAGTGGCATGCTGTTATGTTCTCCTTTTCAATAACATGGTTGAAGAGCTTTTGAAGGAATAGCTTGTTGGAGAAGCTCCTTCACCTTAAATATATATATATGTAAAAATAATGCTTTGCTTGTTCATCCTTCCTGTTATCTAGGTTTGTTTTTCCAAAACTCACCGAAAATGGAATCTAGAGTGATTACATTATCATTTCCTAATGCAAATGCTTTTTTTACTCAGGAGCACACACCCAGTTCTGGGTGGAAAAAAATCAGGACAGACATGTTTTCTCAAATTTTCAGAAGAAATCAATAATACAGTGTGTAAACACTCAAGTGTGCATTCATAGCATGTTAGCAGAAGTCCCTGCAAATACATACCTAGATGCTTTTTCAAGCTTATTCTAGACAAAATAGACTACTTCTTTCCCAGGATGTTGATTTCTCTGTGTTCTGCACTGACTGATGCAGGTTCCTAGCAGCATAATTGCAGCTGACAGCAGATGACCTGTTCTGCACAGTCTGAGCTCTAGAGATAGAAACTTGAAAAATATTATGGAAATATCTAGGTTTCCTTGTTCAACTGAAACTTTAATCTCTCATCAATTTACAGCCAAAATCAGTATATTAACTAATACTAATTAACAATTCTAATGGATAAGAAATACAGACATATTTGAGAGACACCCAGGAAAGTATAGGAGGAAAAAAGTAAATTTTATATATTGAATAATAGATTAACATAGCAATATTAAAGGCCTGTTTTTAAAAATCTGTTGTGAAGATCTTTGTGTGTTCCTTTCCTGTAGGAAGCAGATAAGAAATGTTTTTGAAGGAGTCTGTGAGGGAACAGACAGTCCAGTATGTAGAAAATTATATGACCACTTCCAGTTTTTCAGGATTAAAGAAAACTGAAGTCTTGGCTCTATGACTGCTGCTGAGCAGAAGGGTTCCATACTATGCACTAAATGGCAGACAGAATTCCACTGCTTTCGAATTATATTTTTCCTTTAACTACTTAAGAATGAAACAAATAAGCACAAATCCAAACAGCAACCAAAATAAAATACTGACTTAATTTCAGCTCTCCAGCTAGAAGAAAAATAATCTTGGCTTATTCAAATCCATGAAGCTGCTGCGATGCAGATATTTGGACGCATCCTGCATGGTGTGCAGAAGAAGTGGCTCTGCACCAGTGAAAGCTCCTGGAGTCTTTCTTATTTATTCTGCGAACATTCCTCTAGGACTAATGGGGTAGGACACAGAAGAGCATGGGCTGCTAAACAGACTAAGGTATGCATTCATGAAAGAAATATGTAGGCTTTTCAGGCTACATAAACACTAGCTCTGCTTCTAGATAACGTGCAAACTCCTAAATAATGGAAAGAGTTCTGAAGAACTTTATGCAATGCACTACAGGAGATACATGTATGTATTATATTTTAAATAATGTCTTCCTGTCTCATGGATTGTGACTCAAGTCAGTCTTGAGTCTCAGAAAGTGTCTCAGCACTGCATCTCGAAGTAGCCTGCAGAGGATATTGTTCCTCTGCACTATACCTTTCCTAAGTCTAAAGCCATACAGTAAAACTAGGCTAGAATCTGTGTTCTGCTATGAGTATGTATTTAGAGTATGTTAGTAGTTCTTTATTTCAAATACCATTTTTTAATCATCTCTTTAGTAACACATGACAGAGAAAGGAAATAAATTATAGCTTATAAATGGTTCCAAACTAAATACCTCTGGAAATTAAGTGGTACACAAATACTCAGATTCAAAAGAAAACATTTCTCTGAACGTTTTGTTGCTTTCTTCTTCATATCCCTTGAAAGTGTGTGTTGTTTATGTCAGCCAAGGATCTTACCTTCATCACCTTCTTCCTGAGTATCATTTTTCATCTCAAGCCTAGAGAAACTGATCTCTTCTTTCTACAAAAAAAGAAAATATGAGAATTCCTTCTTTTTAAGCTTTTACCTCCTTTAAGTCTTGATTCATAAGATTAGCTTTATAAAGTGTTCCAATTTTCTGATAAATTTTGTGTGGTTTACTTAGCAGCAATAGAAAAGTTCAGCCTAAAAAGTTCATTTTCTGGGTAAGGCTAACTTCTCTTGGATCAAAGGTTCCCCCATTAAAATAGGTACCCTAAGAGTTTTACAAAAAATTATTCTGACACTTCCTTTGAAGGGAGATGACCCTTCCTCCCTCCTCAGCACTCACGAGGTACATCTGGAGTGCTGAGTCCAGCTCTGGGCTCCCCAGTAAAAGAGAGACATGGTCTAACTTTTTTGGACAAAGTAAAGAAACAAAATTTAAAAAACCTATAAAAAATAAATCTGTATCAATCATTTCAGCAAAGATCATACTAGAAATATATATAACCCCCCCCCCTTCAAATCAGATATTTGGACGCATCCTGCATGGTGTGCAGAAGAAGTGGCTCTGCACCAGTGAAAGCTCCTGGAGTCTTTCTTATTTATTCTGCGAACATTCCTCTAGGACTAATGGGGTAGGACACAGAAGAGCATGGGCTGCTAAACAGACTAAGGTATGCATTCATGAAAGAAATATGTAGGCTTTTCAGGCTACATAAACACTAGCTCTGCTTCTAGATAACGTGCAAACTCCTAAATAATGGAAAAAGTGCTCTGAAGAACTTTATGCAATGCACTACAGGAGCTACATGTATGTATTATATTTTAAATAATGTCTTCCTGTCTCATGGATTGTGACTCAAGTCAGTCTTGAGTCTCAGAAAGTGTCTCAGCACTGCATCTCAAAGTAGCCTGCAGAGGATATTGTTCCTCTGCACTATACCTTTCCTAAGTCTAAAGCCATACAGTAAAACTAGGCTAGAATCTATGTTCTGCTATGAGTATGTATTTAGAGTATGTTAGTAGTTCTTTATTTCAAATACCATTTTTTAATCATCTCTTTAGTAACACATGACAGAGAAAGGAAATAAATTATAGCTTATAAATGGTTCCAAACTAAATACCTCTGGAAATTAAGTGGTACACAAATACTCAGATTCAAAAGAAAACATTTCTCTGAACGTTTTGTTGCTTTCTTCTTCATATCCCTTGAAAGTGTGTGTTGTTTATGTCAGCCAAGGATCTTACCTTCATCACCTTCTTCCTGAGTATCATTTTTCATCTCAAGCCTAGAGAAACTGATCTCTTCTTTCTACAAAAAAAGAAAATATGAGAATTCCTTCTTTTTAAGCTTTTACCTCCTTTAAGTCTTGATTCATAAGATTAGCTTTATAAAGTGTTCCAATTTTCTGATAAATTTTGTGTGGTTTACTTAGCAGCAATAGAAAAGTTCAGCCTAAAAAGTTCATTTTTCTGGTAAGGCTAACTATCTCTTGGATCAAAGGTTCTCCAGTTAAATAGGTACTCCTAAGAGTTTTACAAAAAATTATTCTGACACTTCCTTTGAAGGGAGATGACCCTTCCTCCCTCCTCAGCACTCACGAGGTACATCTGGAGTGCTGGGTCCAGCTCTGGGCTCCCCAGTAAAAGAGAGACATGGTCTAACTTTTTTGGACAAAGTAAAGAAACAAAATTTAAAAAACCTATAAAAAATAAATCTGTATCAATCATTTCAGCAAAGATCATACTAGAAATATATATAACCCCCCCCCCTTCAAATCCCATTAACAGTGTAATTTATTTTGCATGTAGATAAAATTTCATCTCTTGAAAGACTCATTTTAAAGACTCATTGCATACTTACTAGGGCAAGTTATTTTGTCTTAGTCTGCGGCTCTCCATGAAAACATTTTATTGCTATAAGAAGGGCTGCTGGATAGGGTAGATCAATGGAATTGAAAGGTTCCTTCCTGACAACACGAATTAAGTTATTAATTAAGCTAACTTGCTAAATTTGGAACAACAGTATGTCTTAAACGAGAAATAAATAACTAAATGTCCATCAGCATGATCAGATTTTTCTTTTAACATTCTGTTTTCTTCCTTAGTTAAAGGAGAATCATTATGTTGCACATATTAATGAAAATTTGCAACCCAAATTGCTCAAGTATTAAGAATTACATTGTATTATAAATTTTTATTAAGAATAAAATTGTGGAACACAATTTTATTTTGTTCTACTTATTTTGTGATGCTCAGATGATCCATTGATTTGTTGTTTCTCCTCCAGCAGAGTTTCTTCTAACATAAACTCCCAGCTAACAAAAGGCGAATGGAGTGGGTATCATGCCACAGAAACTTATTTTGTAAGATATGTGCTGTATGTCAAGATGGGTGTCACTAGTTCACCACTGCATCTATTTTCAGTTGGCAAGCTGGTCCCCTGTTTCCTCTAATAAACCAGAACTATTCTAAAACTTGATTGAGGACACATCAACTCAAGCTGCGTGCCACCTACACTGTGTGCAGTTATGTATCTGGACAGTTGTCTCAGCATATACAGCCCCTGGGAAATGTTAATTTAAAATGCAGTCCTGAAATGGTGAAAATGCTAACTGTCCTGTGGGAAATGATTACCATTTTTATAGACACTGGAAAGTATTTTGCAAGGGAGGACATGCCAGATTAAATAAATGGAAAGGGAATACGGTAGCATATAATCAGGAAAATGTGATGAAAGCATAATTGCCAAAATCCATGGGGTTTGTTTTGGTTTGGTTTTGGTTTCATTCATCTGACCAAGACAGTTGGATGTTGTTTGCTTGCTTGTTTGTTTCCTCCCCTCCCTTAACACTTGAGATGTAGGTATCTGCAAAGTATAATTTTAAAACTGTGTCTTTATGGACTACTGTATATTTTGGATACATTTCATTAAAGCTACTCCTCTTAATTTATCTTATTCAAGTGCCATTTTGTATTATATTTCACTGACATCTGTAAAATTGCTTTCATAGCAAATCTTTATTCAGAATACGTCACAGATGAAACAATCATTTAAAAGTTTCCTTTGGCCTGCTCAGTGACTGCCATGCTTTGGAAATGTGTGGGATTCTCTTTAAAAGTATAGAAAGTAGATACTACTAAGAAGAAGGTAGAAGAAGAAAGGAACAAAAGAAAAGTGTTCTGTGAGGTAAAAGCTCCTTCATTATTATCCAGTATGCAAAAAGCAAAGGAAGGCGGTTGAGATATTTCTACAGGCTATGTAGAAGTATATATTTAGGACTGATAATTTGAGACCTGTTTCACTTCAGTTTAATGTGCATTTGAGATTGTTGTCTTGACTTCCTTTATAGTTAAGAGGGGGAATGAACATCTGATTCATGACTCCTCCTCATCTGACTTCCTTTATAGAGAGGAATGAACATGCCAACAGTGCAACAGATATCAGTCTAAGATGGGCAAACAACATAGATGAATCAGCCCCTCAAAGTCTCCATGGAAAGTAAAATCAATCAAATTAGTAGCTTTGATGTAGATGTCTGAATCTGGATAGATGAATCCTACCTATGTTGTCCTTTGACTAGCTATATGTCCACTCCTTGCCTCACTAGCTTGGGGTAATTCATCTTTGTTCACAGCAGAACTCTTGTTGTCAGTCCTTGAGTAGAAGCAAGTCATGAGGCCTTTGCAGTCAAGGTGAAATAATTAGTGTTTTGAAAGTACAAATGACCCATATTCATGTAATATGTTGGAGTCCAAATTCAGTTACCCCTTTTGGAGGTTTTTCATTAGTAAAACCAGATAGGCTGAATAATGAAAACAGTTACTTGAAAAATACAAGTTTTGAGCAACTAAAATAATGTCCTGGTTAACATGACCATGGGTCTGCAGTACAAGGTAAGCCAAATACTTTCTGCTGTCACAAGTATTTCAATACATTTGCTCAAGCATATTAGACACAAGTACTTCTTTTTGCACAGTAGATGAAAATAATCTAAGGCACTTTCTGAGGTAAGAGATAAATTAGAGTATTCAAATGCTCCAGAATTAGAATAAGTATGGAAATATTAGTAACACAGGGTCAATTGATTCATTGTTTTATCAGAGAGAAAGAGAGGAAAGCATTTGTTAGGAAAAAAATGAAAATGTCCATATAGTTGACAAAATAGATCATGAGATGGATTGCTATTAAAGTGATCCCTTTTAGCCCAATGACATCTTATAAGGTATTAAATAGCTTAGAACTCCTCCTGAGACCAGCCTGATATAAAATATTCAACATCCCTCCACTTCATGCCAAAAATATTCCACTAAAATTAGAGTTAGACATCTTTAAAATAATTGGCACTATCAGCTTTGCACAGGAAAGCAAAAGGGCTGGGAGATTTAATAATACTTTCATTGATCTTTGCATATGAGCGTAATCCTCTTTGAAAATGAGGTTGTTAATGCAGGAATGAGCCTTCCTTTTTTTCTGGGTGTGCACAGATTAATGATCAAATGCCTCTTCACAAAGTATTTCCTGTAAAAAGGAAACCAATGCACTGTATATGAGAGAGGTAAAAAGAAGCTGATATTTGGTTCAAAAAAAATCAGATATACCTGACTACTCAGAGGAACGTGCCTATATTCCATATACCTTTTTTATATATCTTTTTCTTTTTTAATGCCACTTTTATGGTTTTACAGGAAAGCTAGTCTTGACAAAGTTGGAATTGAAGAAACAGCTGAAAACTTTAAATTCAGGATGAGCAAACTATTCTGGAAAAACAATCGAAATTAAATCAAAACTTCATTTAAGATAAAATGCCAGTGAATCTTTGATATTCTATTTATTCATTCATTTGATAAACATCTTGACACTTCCTACACGAATTCTTGAAGCTGCCAGAGATTGACATTGACTTTTTCAAACAACTAAGCAGACTCATGAGATTCCAAATAATGTTGAAAAGACATCAGATCAATTACTATTTATTCAAGCAGTATCTCCAAACCTCAATAAAAAGGTATATCGCTATTTAAAATGTTACATGTTTGTAAGAGTAAGTGTAATTTATGAACAAACACTTAAAGCTTCTTGAGCTGAGAAAGGACAGCACTTCATACACTCGCACTAAGACTCTGGCAGAAAAGCAAACAAGCTCAGAAAACACATTGGACTATTGAATAAGCATTGATTGCCATTACCTTAACATTTCCAGTAGTTACTATGTAATATTATCAGTGCTTACAATGTGCCAAAAGAAAGTTTTCATGATTAGAAACAAAGCATAACAAGCACTATTCCAGGACAGGCTCTATTTGCCCTGCTTTATAACTCTGTTCGTTGCTGGCTGTTGCTAATAATACTAATAGTCTACAGTATACATATGATCTTTCTAGTCCAGGTGAATCTAGTTTTTACATAGACATGTACTGCATCTACCTTTAAAAGCTTACTTGCAAGACATATTTTCCAGACATAGCAAGGATGCAAGAGAAGGACACAGAGTTTTTGGGAACCTAAGTGTATATGAGTTGAAATGAATATGAATCTCCATGTATTTACTGTATGCACAATTTTTTTTATCTATTAGCAAACACAATACAACATATCAAGGTAAATACATTTTGGAGAGGGGTCTAAACTATCTTTTAGTCTTAGCTTCTGGAGAGCTATAATTTACTATCTGTAGTTTGTCCAACAGTATTCCAATAGCCTGAATAAAAGAAAAAGTGATAATTCTGGTGTGAAACTTTTGGCTACCAAGGTAAGAGATTGCAGGAAATTAAAAAAACCCAACTAACCAAACAAACAAAAACTGTGGATAGAGGTAAAAAGACAAAAAAATCCTCATTTCAAAAGAGGCAGACCTCAGAAGAGATGTAGGGATGATCTAAAGCTGGTCAAAGAAATAAGAAACTTTGTATTGGGGAAGGCATGCAAGAAGAAAAAAGGAAACATTCCACAGAGGCGAAGGTCTTATATTGGCTATGGTTTAGTCATAGTGACTTGGTATTCATAGCTCATTACACTCATTGAATATATATTTTCTGAACTTTAAACAGACAGTTTTAATAAAGTTTCAAGCAATTGTTGGTATAACCAAATGGGAACACAAAATTTAAAGGAAGAAGCAAAAGCTGAAAATAATTCAGCGTTGTTGAACAGATGCTAACAAAATCAGTAAAAATAAGGTAAAAATTCCTGAGACAGAAGAGAAAAAACAAATTAAAGAAAACCAATGCCTAATAGAGTTAAAGAAAATAAGAAAGCATTTTTAGAGGGAATCAAATGAAATGGAGATTTGGCCTCACTAGAGAACTGGCAAATTGCAGAACATAAAATTGAAAGTAGTAAAGCAAAAATCTCTCACTAGATTCTGCTTTGTACTTGGATGAAAATGTGAGGACACATCCATTGTGGATGACACTATGAATTATATAGGAAACTCAGAAAACACGTGATGGAAGTGCCCTAGTTGACATTGAGGAAAGTGACAAACATCTATCCTCTGTTCGGATTAAGAAATTTGCTCTGTACCAATTGTGCCAGTATTGCTCCAATATTTGTTGCAATTTTTTTGAAAAATAAAGACTGAATATTGCCAATATTTAAAGTATTTAGGATGATAGGAATGTATCTGTTAGTTATGACAGCTTAAGATTGCAATTTTTTTTTTTTTTAATATCTTTCCAGTATATACATATATGCTGCAGTCCAGCAGTGGGATATTTATCTTCAGTTCACCATCAGCAATACCTTTGGCTTTAGCATATCTACTTATTTTCTTATTTTTAAATTTCTCACATGTAATAAATTGTATTTACTTTTGAGATGCTATCTGCAGACCATGAAACGTGGTGAATTAATGTTCTGAAGTAGCAGAGGAAAGCTTCCTAGAACAGAAGGAAATCTTCCTTCTCACCTCTTATACATCTTACTTCCTTTTTCAATGTAAGAATAAAACTGACATTTGGATTTGAAGAAGAGAATAGTTTTGCTGTCAGCTATGTTGGAAGGCTTTGTTTTCATGAGCAGTACAGACATGGTCTGTGCAAATCACCAACTGGAATAATGCATGTACATCTCATCTCATCACTTCCTTCTATGCTCTAGTGCCTTCTACGTTTGCAACACTTCAGTCTCCCCTGTGCTTCAGAACATTATATTTTTGTCTTCTCAAATGCTTTGATTTACCCTAAATTACTATGGATAGTACTGTTAGGTTATGTGATAAAAAGTTCATCGCCATACACACAAAGGAGGGCAGAGGTACATGGGCAGGGGGGAACCCTGCCTCAGCCTCTCCTTTCCCCAGGATGTCACAGGAGGTAACCAGCCCCATCGCCAGGGTGGACACCCATCGCCACAGGGCCAGGGAAAGGCTCACAGGTACCTTTGGGATTCAGAGTGGTTGGGGAAGGAACGAGTGTACGAACATAGAGGGATAAAGGGATAAAAGAGGTTAAACATGTGTAAGCAGAGGCTGGTTACTGTGCTTGTCTGGCCATGCCCTGTGCCTGATCAGTGCAGTCTGTCCTTTCTTCTCATTAAACTCCATTTCTGAACACTTTCCTGGGTGAGGGGCTCTCTATCTGTGTGCACAAGGGTGTAGGAACTTCTGAGTGACCGCAGCTGGAGTGGGACCAGAGCTTAGAGGGGCTGTGTGCCTGTGGGCCACCACTGGAGTATGTGAGGGTGTGTGTGTCAGCGTGTGTCACCAGTGAGCATCAGGCTGGATTGGCCGAAGAGTAGGTCAAGTAGCACAGGAAGCTGCCACGTGAGGGTGTGCACAACACAACAGGAGTAGGTGGCTACCAGAGGGACCAGAGGGTCCATGCCATCTACTGGAGAGACCACAGGGGCTGGGGGGTCACCTGAGAGACCCATTTGTCTGTGCATGAGGTGACTGGAGACGAGAGGCTCCAAGGGCAGCTAAAAGGTGGACTAAGTGATGAAGGCCAGCTGCAGCGGGATCAATGCATGCATGTGCATGCGTGTGTGTGTGTGCATCACCTGTGTCATTGTGTGCAAGGGGATCTGCTCCAGCAGCTGGACTGCAGCCGTGGGGACCTGCGTGCCAGGTGCCAGCACCTTGGCAGGGCAAAGGACCAGGGCAGCCCCTGGAGACACCACATGTCTGAGCCCAGCTGCTGGCAGGATCCACATTGGACATATATGTGTATATATTCCCACTGACAGACCTTCATCCTGATGAAGGAAGACCTCTATCCTAATTCAATCGGAGAGGAGGATGGGATGAGGCTGCTGGTGCTGCCTGTGATTCCATGAGTGCTGTGTCCCCTGTCTGCATTGATCTGTGCGGCAGCTGCATACGTGCGTTTGTGTGTGTGCCTATCAGGAAGATGTGCCTAGCCTCATGACTGACCTCGGGGCGGGGAGCTGCAGCAGGGCTACCAGATTCAGCAACCCTTGACAAGTACAAAGGTAACAAGGATGAGCTAATGTCCCACCTCACTCAGTAGAGCATTTTCATTTATCCTTTTGGGTTTTTTTTCCAAACTCTGTAAACTACTAAATATTTAGCACCTCTGTATCCCTCTGCATTAAGAAAACAAAACCTGGACCTCTGTGATGTAGCCATAGTGTGCCTGTTTATTGCACCCAAGGCCAAGTGCAAAGGGAGGCTATATATTTGAGGGTTTGAGGATTAAGGTTAAGACCCAGATGTGTGAAGCAAAGTAAATCCTGTGAATGGATTTCTGTCAGTCATTTATTGATAAGATTCCAGTTCCTGTGGGGTTAAAATTTAATTCTTAAGACAACAAGGTGAGACTAATCTTTAGATGCAATTTTTCCATTGTAAACAAAACATGGGAAGAAAATATATTATCCATGTCTCCTATTATACCTTTGACATGACTGGAAAATGTAGGAAATTTTGACTACACAATTTTGCGTTCCCCTATTTTATTTTTATCTTTTTTCTTATGCTACTTACATGTGCATTTCACTCCTTTTGTTGTGCAGAAGAAAGAACAGGACACATTCACTGTCTGATAACATTTATCCAGTCTTGCATTTTATAAAAATGCTTTTAGGGATAAGTGGATTATTTTGTTGACCTATTTAGTAACACCTAGTGTCTAAGGTTATTCCCAAACTTGATATTTCCTTAATCTCAGGATAGAAAGTGTTAGAAGCACTGACATTGTTCCTAAAGCTGAAATTTCAGCATATGTACCTGTTGGTGATCCTCAGATCAAAATTTTCCTGTCTGTGGTCAGTCCTAATACTCACAATTCTCCATAAATACCGGGAGAGTGAGCCAAGTTAATGATCTGTTACTCAAAAGAAGAATCCTCTGCATAGGGACTAGAAAATATCTGCCACACAGACGATCCAGCTAGTCTCATTCCTAGAGAGGAACCTTCCCCAAAAGAACTTGAGAGAACCCCTCATCAATCATTCAGTTTGATGAAGAATAGTTGATTTTTATGTATAGGTTCACTGTTTTGCTGAATTAAGGCTTACGAGGGAAATGGCCCATGTTTAAAAAAAATGCCCTTGATAGAAGTAAGAGACAAGTATTTGTATTGCCTGCATAAGTTATCAGGCATGGTACAGATGGTGAGGGACTTTGCACTGCAGATGGGAATGATTCAGAAGATGATAGAAGTGTTAAATCCAAACCCTTGCTCCATCACTGTCTAGGGATAGACACTGTTAAAGGAAAGTTTACATATAAAGTTTACTTTCAGCAAATATGCATACTTGTGGGAGTAAAAGTTAGATGACAAGAAAATGCAAGCTTATCCAATGGTAATGGGATTTTTTTTTTTTGGTACTAAAATAATAAGTAAGCTGTTTATAGTATACAGCTAATAAAGCTCTTGAGATGCTGTGAAGATGATATTATCAGCAAACAAAACTGCTTTGGGTAACTCTAACCTCAGCAGTTAGTAGTTTAAGGGCATGAAGATGAAACTCTGCTCAGCTCACTAATATGTCAAATCTCCACAATCTGTACTGTGCTGGACAAATCTGCAAGTTAAATACTCGGGTAAAATACAGACATTTCTATGGCAACAGTTATACCATATATAACAATGCTCTGAATAACTAGCAAATTAATATGATCACTTACCTTCACTTTATCAACTGATTGATTACAATGACAGTTTATATGAAGGAAAACAATCACCCATATTTCATGCCAGGAATGTCTTCTAAGAAGGCATGCTATCGAAAATAGCAATAAAACTGTACAGTTTGTCTTTTCTTTTTCTTTTCTAAAATCATAATAGAATCCTTATACAGAGGAGGAAAAGATTGTTTTTTCTTAGGTCTTTTCTTGGCCAGGACATACAGCTGCCCTAAGAGAACTACAAACTTGTATTTACAAAAATTCTTTCTTAAATTCATTTCCTTTTCTTAACTTTTTTCTAGCTGTCTTGTACTATTACTGAATTTTAAAATGTTGAGAAGACCATTCTGATTGGTGCAGGTGAAAAATAGACCAAATATCTTGTTCAGGTAATTTAGACATTTTAGTTTGCTTCAGGGCCCTCCAAAAAGTCAAGAGGTAAGTATGGCAATTTTTTCACAGTAGTATGCTCTGCATGGGGATAATCATAGTAGATTTTTCACTATTTTGCTTGAAATTTGAAACGTGAAGTTTCTTTGAATTTCTGTTTCATGTACAATTTAAAATTTCTTCAGTTTTTATTTGTTAATTTGTTATGTGCATATGAGTCTACATTTGGAAAAGGTGGTATTTTTAATTTTCTAGAAATAGACATGCAACTTTCTCTTTAAATGGTATTCATGCCTAGAATGGGGTTTTGCCAAGTTTCTTATGAAGTAAAAGGTTCAACACCATGAAGCGCTTCTTAGGAAACTTCTGTGTTATTATGGATAAAACCATTTATGTACTAGAATATATTAGTAAAACTATCAGTTCTTACAGTAGAATGTCTCCTAATGTTTTTTGACAAGTAGTCTTTTCTTTGCTCATTTGGTTAGAACTTCTGGTGCACAGATGTCCTTTTCTTTCTGGGAACAAGGAGACGTCTCTAAAGTTTATTAGCTCTGACTCATATAACTCATCTTGTTTTGATTTACTGATAAGTGAAATCTAGGTATACAAGCAGACAATTAAGATAACAAGTAACATTCAACTACAGCATTCCAGGGACTGATATAAAATGTTTTCTTCTGAGAAGCAAATTGTGTTTTATTTATGGAGATATTCAGAAATCTCTTAGGACAGGAGTTTACATAATCAAAGTCACTATTTATGCAGGCCTAAGTGTATTTACCACTTACTCATATTCAAAGTGCTTTGAAACATTAAGTAAAGAGTACAGAAAATAATCCAATGAAAGAAAGACACTATTTTGGTGATATTACAGAACTGTAAAAAAGTGGTGTGTAAGAAAGGATGGTCAGTTGAATGCCAGAAAGCTAACAAAGCCTTTAAAAACCTCTGTTTGGGTATCCTGCCCATGCAAGCTCTGTGCAAAGCTCTACATAGTCAATATACAGAAAGAAATTCCAAGACTCACATAGTTCCAGAGAGAGTTCAAATACGCTCTAGTTTAGTTTTCTTGGCACTTATGGATGGGTATAGGGGGAAGCTGGAGAAAATTGTGTTAGATTCTTATTCTGTTCTTGTAACCCCATGGGCACGGTAATCAATGACTGCATAATGTAAAATTCAGAATGGCTATTTTCATGACCACAGTTCTTGAACTCAGGTGCCTAAAACATTTGTGTATCTACCTATAAACATCTCATGAGAAGACATTGACTAGCAGAATAAATTAGCTTGCACAGATCTGTGCCAGGCAGGTCTACAGGATTTCTGCTTGTACTAAAGCTAGCTAATTAAAGCCAGCTCAGACATCTCTACCATAGGTTATTTCTGAGACTGCACAATGAAGCCATTCCCTACAGCTTTCACTGACTGGCTCTAAACCTTTAAGTCTCCATGAATAGAGTAGGGTTGCACCACTTCTCTAACCAGGAGGGATTAGAAGATGTTGTTGAGTGTTAGCTAGCTGGTGTTGCGGACAGCTTACATTTCAGATTATAAGGTGTCAAAAATCTTGGGTGGACAAAATAATATAAATACTTTACATGAACAGAAAAAAGCCTAAATAGAATAAATCAACCAATTAATTAATCAGCTTTAGTCATTATAGACTTAAATCCTAGGTAATTCAATCAAATTTGTTCCAAAGAAATTAAGTAAGTGATCAAAATAAACAAGTAGCAGATCTTAAAATAATAAAATGTATGGCTTGAGCTGTTGTTGGATTCCACTACTCAGAGCAGCTTCTAGCTAAGAGCTGTGTTTATATTTTCCAGTTAATATTTGTCTCTACATAGTCTTCATTATTATGTTGCAGTCTGCGTAACCTATTTTAGGCATTACTGCACTGATTTCATTTTCTATAACTAGCAGATAACCTCTCCTAGAAATTTCCGTGTTCCTTTCTGTGATATACTTCAGTATGATGTAGTACAGATTTTTGGAATAAAAAAAAAAAAAGAAAGGATTTAGTAAATACGCCAAGAATCTGCAAATCTATGATCATTTTATCTATGTACACTCAATATATTTCATATATTGCCTTCTCAATCAAGACATCCAGATATCTCAACCATCAGTTTTGCTCTTTCATTTTCTGTGACGTACTGAAAATCCAACCCACCCCTCTATCTCCAGTAACAGTGGTTTCACTCCAGGTGTTGCATCCAGATTTAGAGCCTGGTGAAATCAGGTGAAAGCATTCTCCTGAAAATCAGAGACATGGTCTTAAAATTCCTTAGGGGCAGAGAAGACCTAGAATCCATCTTCTGTTTCTAGGATAACTACTCTAGGTGCTAAACAAGTATCACAAGACCGAGTTGTTATGAATGAGCTCTACCTGGCGGGTTTTTTCCTAAAAGAAATTTTTAAGCATGTAACACCAGTGAAAGTCACCATCACCATCTATAACATGGACATTGATAACCCGTTTCTTTATTCAAGTGTTTGATTTCTGTCGTGGGGGATTAACTAACCCTAAAAATCTCAGACCACACAGTTTTCTGCACAACATCTGCTTCCCTCCATATGTGAAGCTGGGAACCTACACACTTCATGGCTCTGGATTTTACACCCTTTATGGTGAAGAGAACTACAGGATCATGAAGACTGGAGGGGACCTAGTCCAGTCTCCTGCTCAGAGCATGTCCAGTTAGAAAAGGTTGCTCAGGACTTTATCCAATTGAGTTTTGAGTACCTCCAAGAGATCCCAGAACCCCTCTCAGCACATGTTCTGGGATTTTACTAACCCATGATTTACCTTGTTACTGCTTTTACCTTGTACATCAGTTCCCTCTTGTCCTGTTACTGCGCACCTCTGAGAAGACTCGTCTTCTCTATTTTCTTCCACTAGGTAGCTGAAGACAACCATAAGATCTCCCCTAAGACCTCTCTTCTTGCGACTGAGAAAACCAAGGTCTCTCAGCCTCTCCTCATACAACATGTGCTCAAGGACCAAATGATCCTGGTGGCCTGCACTGGGCTTACTCCAATACATCAAAGTCTTTCTTCTACCGAGGCACCCAAAATGTCTCAGACACTAGATAAAGGGAAAGAATCATCTCCCTGGAACTGCTGGCTACAGTTCTCCTAGTACAGCCCAGGATGTGGTTGGCCCTCTTTGGTGCAGTGTCACACTGTTAGCTCATGACCAGTTTTGATGACCACTTGGTCTTTTTTGGCAAAGCTGTTTCCTAGTCAGTTTGCCTTGGCTTGTACTACTGAATGGGATTATTTTGTCCCAAGTATATAGCTTTGCATTTACCTTTGTTAATCTTCACAAGCTTTTTGTCCACCTTCTTTTTTTTTTTCCCCTTCTTGTTGAGGTCACTTTAAATAGCAATAACCACTTCCCTCATTTTGATATCAGCTGTGAGCTGGCTGAGGATGCACACCATTCTACCACCCAGGTTGTTAATAAACAGTATTAGTTGCAGTACTGATCCATGAGGTGGCTGCCAGTTGGACATTGGACCGCTCATGACAATAAGCTTTAAGCCTGACAGTTTAGCCAACTTTGCACACACTTATCAGTCTGTATTTCACTGCGTTGGCTATGTGAATACTAGTGAAGGCCATGTTGAAGGCCTAGCTAAAGTAAAGGCCTTTTTGGTTCTGAGTTTTCAAGAGCAGCAGGCAGGGCCTGTGGAGCAAGAGCACGTTGGGACAATCATGACCCTGACAGTACTTTACTGGAGTTGACCTTCATAAAATTATGTATATGTATTGTGTGCTGACCAGCTTCAGCGTGGAAAATAAATAGAAAATGCATATAAGAATACTTACAATGATAAAAATAAATATTTTCAGTATCACTAAGTGCACAAGAACATCCTGTTCAGAGCTACCCCAAATTGCTATCTAAGGAAGAATATATTTGTGTATACAAAGCAAAAATAGAAGCCTTATCATGCCACTTTTCTCCCAGCAATGATTCAAAGCTAGAATATGATATGTTGATTATCTGACATTAGAAATTTCATCAGTCAAAAGCATTCTCAAAGGGTTAGATACAACAACTTTACAGCTATTCTACATCACTACAGTAATGAAAAACAGAGAGAACAGGCCCATGTGGTATTCATTACACTGTCTTTTTCTTAATATTTATATTTTTCCATAAAAAATGTTTAAGACAGAGTTAAGTGAGTAGCCCATATCTTTTTCTCTTTGATCACTCTGTATTTTATGTCTGTTACACAGTGGTAAATGTACTAAACCTCTTTATATTCCAATTAGGTAAGCGGTCTGTTTTGCAAGTGGAAATGAGTGTTCACGCTTCACTTACTACAAAGTAATATGCCAGTAGAAAATGAAAGAGGAAATGGAACAGAAAAGAACTAAATAATACAGAGAAGAGTCATAGAGCTTATGGTGATGACAATGCTAGTGCAGGTTAACACTATCTTTATGACTGACAGCTTAATAGAAGCAAACATATTGTTAAATATTGTGTCATTGCTCAATATGTATAACTGAGATTGTCAATGAAACTTTCCATTTTCATTTCTAAACAAATTGGGGCCCCTTTTTGGACTACTGTAAACACTGGAAATAGGTCAGTTTATCTCAGTTAGGAATTTGTCTCATGCAGCTTTAATTTGTTTTGTTCTCCCAAAAAAGACAAAAGGTTTTGACCTGAACCCAGAACAAATATGAGGCAAAATCTGTAAATGGGTTATTTCAAACAAAGTGATTTTTCAGTGGTTACATTAATGGTTAGAGAATCTATGTAAATAACATTTACAGCTCAGCTTTGTATTGTTTCTCATTGAAAAATAAATTAACACTCTACCATAAAAAACCTAGCTAAAATCTTGACATGAATCACTCAAATAGACTGGCTCAAGACAAGAAAGATTGCAACAGCACCAGAAGGGTTGGTAAAGCCTGACATTTTATCCAAAACTGTGGGTGTGACAGCCTAAGAAAGATGAACGGTTAGAAACAGTAAAAGGCCTCCATAACATCATGTCAGAACAAATAAAGTCATCACAGATAAATAGAATAATAACCCTGATAAACCTGAAAAAGGACGCACAACCATCAGGTTATAGTCAGACTGAAATTTGGTTATGGTATATGCCAAGTAAGACTGCACAACATAATATGTATGTAGAAGACAATTTAAAAGTTTGCATGAAATCAAGCTTAGAAAGAAATATGGGATCTTTGACTCTGAAAACCTTTTAAGGCTTTTTGTTTTTAATATAGAGAGCAATAAATGAGCTAGGAAACTCAGCAGCTGAAACATTCAAATGCATTTGTTTATGTTCCAGACTGTCACTGAGAAAACAGAATTTAACACCCAGCGTCTATGTGTGTGCAAATCAAGCAGTATCAGAAATTTTTCAGAAGTCCTTTTCAGATCATTACATGTGTATACAGAACGGAGACAAATTAGACACCTTCTAAAAGACCACTAGCACAAAGCATTAGACAAAAACTAATGGGAAAAGATTTTACAGCCTTCCAAGTGAACATTGAATAAGACTGGAGTTCTGAAATGGCACTTTCTCAACGGACTGGAAACCATTTGCATTGATTCTACAATAGACTGAGAGCATCTAAAAGTTTTTAGTGTTTTGATGACTGTCAGAGAGTTTTATAGAAAATTGTTTTATCACAGTGACCAATGGATAGGTCCCTCAGATTCAACATTGCAAATATCCCCAATTAGCAGACTCAGAACAGAGTTTATAACAACTTATTCAACTGAACTAAGCAAAAGCAGACTCCTTCTGTGGATGGGACACTAGTCTAAGAGTGGTAAGAATTCCTGATCTGTTCGGTTTCCTTCTGTGACCTTACCAAATTCACTCAGACCCAGATCCCCACAAGGATATAGGTAGAACTTAAGCACCAAAAGCTTAAATTCTCAAAAAATTCTGCTTACTTGTACCTCTGGAGACACCCAGAAGTGTCTCAGCCTGGAGAACATTTGAACTATTTTAGGTACTTACCTCATTTTATTTCCTGCTAGAATCAAAAAATACAGAGTGACAATACAAACCAAAACAGGGGGCTTGTGAAGTGTTAGGAATCAGTGATAATGCAGAGATATGGGAGATACACAGACTTGTGTTAAATAAAGATTACTTCAGATGAAGTTCATGTACATGCAATGTGACAACCTTTTACTTGTGTTACCCATTCAGTAGATAAACAAAAGCCATTACAGGCATTAAATAGTGGTAAAATGATATTTGCCTAGAAATATAAATGACGTACACATGCTGAAAACTCTCACCTCTGAAGGCAATTATAAGAAAATTTAGATATAGCACAGAAGAATGATCTGGTGTTACTGGACTTTATGCCAACATGTTACCATAAATAACATCAAAAGTTAAAAGCATTTCCAGAGAAACACTGTAGAGAAGCAAGAAGCAAGACTCAGTCATCCAGTTTGCTTCTGTTTCAGAACCTTGAATTCCATGGCTTTATTTTACCTTGAAAAAGGAGTCTGCTGCTTGTATGTACACATTTACAATAACATTCTTAGCTTACCTATTAATCAGTGTCAGTTTCTACTGAGAAAATCTATCAATGTGTATCATGAATCATCATGATCAGAAATTATTCTAATAACCCTCAGCTATTAAACAAGATTTGAAGTTATATATATATAATATATATATGCACATATATATAGATATGCATGGAATGTCAAGCAGATCAATGATAACTAATTTGTACAGTCTAGGAAATTATATCTGTCTACCCCAGGCAATCAAAGATTTCTTCAATAATTCCACTGGAACCTGTTTTTTAAGCAATTAGAACTCAGTTGCCAGCAAACATCTTAGATTGAAATAAATGACATTTTAAAATTACATGGATGAAAATTAAATGGAAATTAAGACTACCATTGTCTAATAGGCAATCAGAAACATAGGAAGATAGGAATTCCCAAGGTTATTCAAATAAGTTTAGTTCTGTATTTCCCAAGTCTTTTGAAGTACTATTGAAATGATATCATGGGACTGGTCTTTTATGTACTCATTAGCAGGAGTCCCAATGCCTTCAATGGGAATTCTACATACCCTGTACCTAGGAAGATAAGTCTATGGAACATAATGTTTCTTGTCAATTCTTAGATGTGTACAAGCCAGAGAACTGACACAGGAACTTTTTCATTTTGATGTTATTTGCTGCTGGGGACTATCACTCCTAGTAACCCAGGTTGGAAATCTGTATGTGCTGCAACATGTTTTGAGAGTATTTCACTGAAAATTGAAGTTAAATATTATTTACTGATATTAAACTTGACAGCCAATAGTATAAGCCTCAGATATTATGTTAAATACATTGTCTCATAGGATACTTTGAATATTTTCTTTAATATTTAATGTGCTGTTAGTATCAATGCTGCAGACAGAAAATGAATAAAACATCCTAATGAAAATTGGGTGGTTTTAGATAATTCTCCAGTGGATTTATTATCTTATAAAAGTAGTGTTCTGAGGCATTTTGATAACTCAAAGGATCATCAATAAAATACATTTCCTCTCATGTCTTAGTTTCCAAACCATTCCATGTTGTTAGTGCCTGAAGTTAGCATATGACGACTATTTGAGGCCCATAACAATTGAGCAGTTCCTGAAAGAATGTATCCTCTGAAAAGTGGGGAGATACTGGGAATTTAAGAGTTAGTCTGAGCTCTAAATGAACTGTAGTGCTCTGAGGACAAATCTGATTTACAAAAAATAGTCAGATGCCAAGGCAACTTGTTGTTTCCAGGCTTTAGTTCAGCTAGATAGCAAATGCGGTGCTGCAGGATTTTATTATGAATGGGTACATTTCTGATAATGGACGGACTGGTGTTTATTAAGTTTTCATATTTCTGTAACCTCCGGTTAGGGGTTAGAATGTGCAAATAACTATACATGTTGTAGAGACAATAAAAGTTATTTCCTGCTTTTAGAAGAACTGAAGTTTTTACATCATGCGTACACACTTAAGCACTTGCCTAACTGTGAAGTCAATAGAATTGGTCACACACTTAGAAGTTAAGCTTGTAAGAAAACATTTCCATGGGTTGTAGTGAAGAAAATAAGTAATATGCTAAGATTAAAAGGAGAAAAAATTCAAAGGGCTTCATAGATAAGTGTATTTTCATTTTTATGATAATGACCAAGTAAGAATCCATCAGTCCTAGCTACTGGTACTGCCTTGAGAGCTGTCATTAATAACGGACTTAGAATAACTCTTGCACAGCCTTTGATTATAGTTGTGTATGATGATTTGAAAGAAAGTCTTCAGACTATTATACACATATTTTACTTTTAAAATCGAACTACCTAACTTCATTTTGGGGGAACAGGGTAGGAAGTGAAAGAAAGCAACGCAGGAGGAAGCATTTTCAGGGATATGAATACTAATAGAAGATAAATAATAATTTTCTCAATGAAAGAAGTATACAGAATGAAATTGTAGATCAGATTAAGCCATTAGACATTTTGTCAGCAATGTCAGAGCAACCACAAGGTTTCTTGTAATGAAGCTTAAAGAAGTTTGGGTTTGGTTACATTTCTAGGACATATTACTTCACAAGAAGATGTTACAACTCAGGGAAAGCAAGAAATTCTTTCAGAAGTAAGATGGTAAATAACACTGATAGGTGTAGCCTACTTCCTAATATATACCCATCGTTTCTCTGGTCAGTCATAAATTGTCAGAAAGTAAATTTTACTTCATCTACTATACTAGCAGAATGACTTGTGTCCAATACTGACGCCCCATCTCAGCTGATTCAGAATACTTTTTGCTATAAGCATTAATAAATAGCACCCTATCTTTTAAAATTTGAGCTGTAATTTATACAAACTGTCACCAAATCCTAAATTTTCCTACAAAATACATTTCTGACTATATTCTACTTTCTGATAATATGTATAAAACTCTAGATATATTCTGTAGGTATTCTGTGCCTTGGACCTTAGAAAAAGAAGCTTGTCTTTCTAATGATTGAGGGTATAAATATTGGCCTGTAAAGACCTAATTCCAAAACACCTTCCTTGCTGGAAAAAAATGAGCCCCTTTCAAAATGCCAGTATGACTTTCCTCAAACATGTAAATTGATATAGCTCTTCTGAAAGTGACTGACAATCCTGATCTAAGGGAAAGAATCGCAGACAGTTATTGAGGACATTAAAAAACAAAAAGAAAACTGAAACTATAACTCACATGTTTTTGAATCATCTGCAGCATGCTGATGTTTTATTTAGGTTAATTGTTAACTCTCAGGAGACAAATATGCCTCAATAGGTGCTAAAATTTTGTCTAGTAGGCTAGCATTAACACTCCTTGGAGTACTGATGGAAGAGATTTATGTCATGATACACTTAAATGCCCAATAAAATTAAAAATTTTATTTCATCATAGAAGCAAATAGATCAATTGTGTGTTGTGATTATGTGGTTTGAGACTGACGGCTAGCTTGAAATCTGCTAGTGGATTCAAAGCAAAATCTGACAACTACATATGAATTCTGAGTGCAACTTGGAGACTTAAGAGATAGTCATTACTGTTCTCATGCAGCAAAGTTATAAAAGCTGGTGAAATGCATTTTTTTCAAAGGGTTCATTTTTGAGGGCTTTTGTCACATACTTTAATATTTGGAAAAGGGAATATATTTATATTCTGCTTAGCTTGGTGAGGAGGAGAATGGGGGGATAACAGGGCACAAGAAAGATTGTTCTGAGGTGAGTATTGTGCAAATATCTCAGCATCAGATTTCATGGGGTTCTTCATTTGTTTTACATATGATAACCAAAAGAATTAAAGGAAAAAAACCCAAAGACACCCACAAAACTGCTGCTCAGAGATGCATTGTGGAATTGCTAATATAATACCAAAACCAGAGAGAAAGCAGAGAAAAATATTTTCTCAGAAATATATGTAATATAATATTAAATGTATTTACTGTCTCAATATAATACTTGCTCTAAGACTCCATCTTCAAGTTGTCACTTCAGAACAATTAAGTTTTGTCAAAAATACTGTAACAGAAATAATGAGCTAAACAAAATCTTTAAAAATAACTCTTTAATGAGGAAAAGCGCAACAGCAAGTGCTGAATAATCATATTCATAACGTTCACACTTTGTTTCTCTACAGCTACCTTATGTGTTTGAAAGATATTTATAGCCATAAAAATTAAAACAGTTATACAATAAGTTTTCTCCCAGTCTTGATATTCACAATCAAATTAAGATGGACAAATCAATATGCATTACCCAGTACACATGTGGACTTAATTTATTGGCATTTTCTTATTCAGAAAGGTATTTAAATGCATGACCAACTTTGCACAAATAGAAATTATGGTTGAGAAGACAGTATGAAATCTACTCCATGAGTTTTACCCTTAGCAAAATGGTGTTTTATGGTTTTACTTCTTTCTTGCTTGTCTAGATAAGCCTAATATCTGGAAATACTTGATTGTTATAGCAATTTTTTTCCTGTTATTAAAATTTAAGTGGTTTTAAACTTAATGCATGCTTGCATAGAGGTACATTTTTGTACTATACAACTGTTACGATCCTTCATCACTAGGTGCTGTGTATTTATGTCCTCTCATCACAACCCCAGTGTCAGTGTGAGGGGATACCTCTCTTCATATTCTGCTGACTGGGATATATATGCTCTGGTAACCTTTGGCATGAAAGATTTTTTTTTTCCAGGGAAATTACACAAAAGCAGCTGTCTTAGTAGCAAGATGTTTTCAAAGTCTGGGTTAAATGAGATTATCTTTTTTTAGACTGTAGGTAACATTCTTAGATTTACCATACATCCAACCTGCCAGTGCTCTCTTAGCTTCAGCAGAGAATGAAAAGTGGTTACACCATTACCTTTCTAAAAAGGAAATCACTCTTTGCTTCTCTCTGAGCAGGATACTGCCTTACCTGATAAGAAGGGAAAGGTTAAGTGAAGAAATTCGTCCTACTTTGAGGGTTTAGAGAGTGTCTGGGTTCATCGTTAGTAATACATCCTCATGCAGACAGGGCACACTCTCAGCATCTTTCTTGATAACCTTCAGGCTCTGCTCAATCCAGGGTAGCCACAGATATGTATTTTGATCTTCTTGTCTTCAAATATAGTCACAATCATACACATTCCTATGCTATAGGCAGGCAGCTTTATGAGTCTGACATAATTCTGTTCTGCATCTTCCTTATGGTCATGAGTTCATCAGCCCAGCTGCTCCCAGGTACTTTGTTCACCTCTTAGAGACAGAATAAGAAATTTAGTATAAATTATTCAAGCTCTTTTTTTTTTTAATTTAGTATAAAAGACTGATTGATTACTGACAGATTTCAGACCTCCATCACACCTGTATACTGACTGTGTCTCCATACCAAGCTGAGGTAAGGTTTGCATTTTTAAGTAGCCATTTCATTATATGAATTATTGACATCCCATCTTACATTTAATCATGCTTCAGGGTACCGTTTTCACCTCTTACTGCTTTCTCTATTATTCTATTTTTTTTATGTCACTCTATTTAGTTCTCCCTTTTTTCCTCCCTTCATTTAGTTTTTTGCTACACTTCTATTTTATTTGTTTTCTGCTCTGAAGTACTTTAAAAAACTTGTATTTGTGCATTTTCTCCTTTCTTACTATTGTTTTTTGTTTGCAATAATTTAGATGGTGACAGACAAACATTGACATTACATTAATGGCTGTGCAGAAATATGCTAATCTAGTACACTAATCTAAAAAATTTGGAGTCAGGTGTCTAGATTATTTCTCTAGAAACACAGCATTTATAGGAGGTGCTGGTTAGGAGGTTAGTCTTTACTCTCCCTATTGTCAATAGCATGATATAGAAATTTCAAGGCAAGTCATCTTACCAGTATCATGAACTACCATGCATTTTTTCATTAACTAGAAATGGCCTGAATTCAATTCATGGTCCTTAAAGAATGAAATTATTCCATAGAAGTCCAGACGGAGTGTGCCTTCTGCCTTCATGGAAACACTGCTGTTGGCTGATGCAGACAATCAGCAAGATTCTTGGACTGGCTTTTGAAAATCTAATATTGCACATTAGACCTTCTTTTTACATTTTAGTGTCCTTACTGCAAACATATAAAACATAGCCCTACAGGTAATTTGTAAAAATATCTTACATTTGGTTAAAAAAACTGTTTTAGACCATTTAGACCACTTCAAATTTTTCCCTATTTTCTCACTTCTGTTTTTATTTATTCTCTTGTTTTTCCTCCTTTTCTGTTTCTCCAGCCAAACTTCTTTTGGTTCTTCATTATCTTATTTTTTCTTTCTCTCTTTGTCTCCCCATCTGAACTTAAATTGATTTTTTTGCCAATCATTACACAGAATATTGGAAGAAAGATTTTACCATGATATATCACTGAAAACACCACAAGATCAGTTTCTCTCATCTGTCAACATCCATCTATGTCCTTTTTCCTGAGTCAGCCAGAAAAGTCAAGCTGGAGAAAAGAAAGGGTAAACAATAAATGAGATCTTTAAGCAAAAAACACTGTCATGTTTAGAAAGAATTTGCCTAGCTCCTGGGATAAATACCTTTGCTATTCAAAATAATCATTCTGTTCCCATGTAAAATAATTCTTAACTTACCAAATTAAACTTATTGTAATTAATTTTTGCATTAAAAAATC
>NW_008824933.1:12327-16339 GCF_000699105.1 Pygoscelis adeliae | reverse complement strand
CTTTCTTTCTTTCTTTCTTTCTTTCTTTCTTTCTTTCTTTCTTTCTTTCTTTCTTTCTTTCTTTCTTTCTTTCTTTCTTTCTTTCTTTCTTTCTTTCCCCTTCCTCCCTCCCTCCCTCCCTCCCTCCCTTTCCTGCATTGTCTTTCTCCTTCCTCCCTTTCCCTTTCTCCTTCCCCTTCCCCTTTTTTTTTCTTTCCCTCTTTCTGTCTCTCTTTCCCCCTTCTTTCTTTCCCTCCTTCTTTCCCTCCCTCCTTTGTTCCATATCTAGTCCATTCCATTTTTTATGTTTTTACCCTTCTGCAAAGTTTACAGTGTTGTTCTATAAGTGGCAGAGCTAATATACTCACTTTTTATCTGGCACTTCCTTTAACGCTGTGCTAACCTTCCAGTGTGCTGGTTGTGCATCTGATCTAGTAAGTGCTCCATACTATTGATGTCTTTCCTTTGCTGTCCTCATGCCCTGTTTGATATCATGGCTTCATGGGGAGAACAGCCCTGCTTGAATCTTTGCATTTTTCTGCTGGTGATATTTTGTTAAATGTTGTTCAATGATTTTTTGGCATTGCTTTGACTTTGATGATATTCTGAGTATCTCCTTTCCTTGATATTACTGCATTTATCAGAAAGTTCCATTTCTTTTTCACCTACTTCTTTTTTTACCTAAACTCATCACAAGGTTCTGTTTCACTGTACACCTTTCTTTTTTTTCCTACTTATTACTCTTGTCAAATGTATTGTCTAAATTGTTGAGGTTTCTGCCAGTTGACCTAGGGCCCTCATACACTCTGCATTAGCTTGGACTCTGTGACCTGCAGTATTTGTCAGTGAGTATATTTTCTTCTTCATTCACTACCTTTTATTGAGTGACTTAGCAAGCTGAGAAGCTTTTGGACAAAGTCTGAGGAGAGTTTTTTTCTAGAGAATGCCACTCGGGAGCAGAAGAATGAATGAGCAGGTTCTGAACACTTCTAAACAGATTAAGTCCTGGGAAATATGATGATGATAGATAAAGAGTAGGAAGTCAAGAAGCACCCCAGTCTGAGAAACTAATGGTGCTAAACATATATGTCTAAGCAACAAGAACAAAACAATTGCTGGGGTTTGGAGGGTGGGGGTAGGGGGTGGAAGGGGGCTGATTGGCCCTTGTGAAAGACTTTGTAAGGAAAAGAGAAAAGGAAATAAAATATATGAAAGTAATGTATATAAATCATAGCTTAAAGGCATGTGGACAACAATAGAAGATGCTAAAATGCATAGTGACACAAAACTGAAAATATGATATTTAAAGATTTGTTTCTGGTTTCTGATTATTATTGATAATTATTTCACTTTTCCTTTGAAGATATATAATCCATTTTTCAGCTTCATTCTTGGTTAATTATTTTTAAGAAAGTGTAAGACAAAACATGATTTATGCATACAGCTTTTCATTTAGAAGTTGTCCTATGTCAGAAGCATTCACAAGCACTTCACAGGCTTTATATAAGGACTATCTTGCTCTTCAAAAAGGCAGTGATGAGGTGAAATATGTTGCAACACTTTTCAAGAAAACACTGTTTACATCTTCAGAGAATTTTTAACAGGTCAGATTTATATAGTACAAGCTATGATGAAATCAGAATCCACAGCTGGATGTAAAATGTTTGACCTTGTTGTCCTTTATATGAAAAAGGTATAAAAGTGTCTGTGAGCAGAATGAAAAGACTTCCTTTAACTTCAGTGAGGTTGGGATCAACATTCAGTCTTGATTTCCTGTGGTGTACCAGCATCAACAGAAAGAAACAGGAGGGCTGCAAAATCAATCAAGTGAGGTGTCTGATATCTTTATGTAATACTTACACATTGGCATAGGACTACAAGTACAGCTTGCCTGTTTTGTTTAACTTTTATGTAAAAGAGTGAACTATATTTTCTCCATACTTAAAAAGAAAAGAGATGATCAACTTATATATTGTGAGTTTTATGAATATCACCTTAATGAAAAGAAAGTTGAATATTTGTTTTGGATGTTATTCTCTAGCTTACTTTCCCCCACATCCATCAATGAGATGAAAATATTCTTCTACCTTTGGACAGACAATGCTGAAAATGCAGAAAAAAAAAAAAAAAAGATGTTTCTTCTTGTTCAAGCATCTCTGTCAGTCTGCTCTCCTTCCTTCCTTCCTTCCTTCCTGCCTTCCTTCCTTCCTTCCTTCCTGCCTTCCTTCCTTCCTTCCTTCCTGCCTTCCTTCCTTCCTTCCTTCCTTTTCTTTCTTTTCTTTTCTTTATATCTTTCTAATAATTATAGATATTTATACTGTAGAAATAGCTCTAAGTTTTCATTTAGACTGACAACTAAATGGCAAAATATAAATGATGTTTCTTCTTGTAGCATCATTTAAGTTTTTGTTTTACATTTTTTTCCTAATGTACTGTATCCTACCTCTAAACAAAATAATCCCACAGTGGAGATTTTAACTGCATGAATATTCCCATAATCATGTTTCATACTGTACGTCTCAATTTATTTCTTATTTCAAATACCCAGGTTCATTCATTCTGTGAGTTAAAGTTGAAACATGTTTTTAAATATATTCCTTTTCAGTGATATATGTATTTAAAATTATTTTTAAACTTTCAGTGATTAAAAAATGTGCTTTTTAAATACACTTTGAAGAAATAGTTTCTTTTGAAATGAAAATTACTGATTTTTTACTTCCCCCCCAACTCATAATTTAAACGTGAAGCTAGTACTAATGTGTAACAGTCCAAAGTATTACCTTTAGACATAACTAAAAATGGACAGAAGTTAGATATTTCAGAATTAGGACCTAAACCATTGAGAGAAAGATCACCAAAAATGAGTGAACTCAAATTGCAAGTTCCAAATGCCAAGTCAAAGAGACAGCTCCTGAAAGCACATGACCATGACATTTGTGCCAAACAATTAAACAGGATTTACTCCTTATTTTGTAAGTACAGTCACTGGTATAATAATGTCAATGCATTTACATATCTATTATACTGTTGAACTGCAGTGTTCATTCTGTAGTCTGAGAATATTTGAATTCATGCATTACTTACAAAGACAGGTACAAAAATTACAGTAAAAGCAAAACATACTACCACTAGTTTTAAATGTAATGCATTGGAGATTGTACCTCTGCTGTAAAATTGTTAGCTGTTCACATATTTTAAAAAGTCAGAAGGCAGACAGCAAGGGGTGATGCTCATCTTTCCTATATTATCTGTGCAAAAGTTTGTCTAATCTAGATGTCTGATGTTCTGTCTATAGTTAATGGAAAGAATCTGCTATCTTCGTAAGATAATTCACTCTGTTAGTTTAGGCATCTGTCTTAAGGGAAGATGAAAAACTTGTCAGAGTTGTATATCTGACCTCTGTTGTCCAAATCCTATTGGACATTGTTTTAGCCTGGACTATATTGCAGAGAAGGTGCCACCAGTTTCACATCAGGCCTGCATCACAATGTCCTACGGCTTTGCCACTTTACAGAGACTCTATTCATGATAGTGTGCTTAAAAATACTTTAAAAATTCTGAGAACCTAGGTAGGTGTATACTAAGTTCTTAAAAATTTGATTGGGTGTTGGTACAAACCACCAAAAGAGACACACTACAGGGCAGCTGCAGAATTAGAATTTTCAGAGAGGTGGGGGGAAAGCGGGACTGCAACTTCTGGGATTTGGGGTTTGTTTCACATGCCGTTCTGGACTAAGTTGCTTGGAGTTTTTTATATAATAAATTACTGAGTTTGTTTGTGTAAGGCAATGCTCCCATGAGGAACTGATTATCACAACACTGGACGGATACTCAGCTACCTCATGACTTTAGCTGTAGGACAAGCATGAATTTCATTCTTAGATTATAATTATTTACATTCCATAGATTTAGTCACAAGATAAGGAATAGGTAGAACCTGATTAATGTTTTTTAGGATTGCAGTACTAACCATAGATGGCTGTCCTGGTTTCAGCTGGGATAGAGTTAATTTCCTTCCTAGTAGCTGGTACAG
>NW_008824933.1:0-12169 GCF_000699105.1 Pygoscelis adeliae | reverse complement strand
CATGCTCAGTACATAAACTGGGGGGAGTTGGCTGGGGGGAGTGGTGACCGCTGCTCGAGACTGGCTGGGCATCGGTCAGCGGGTGGTGAGCAATTGCATTGTGCATCACTTCTTTTATATATTCTTTTATCATTATTAATATTATTATTATTAATTATTTTGCCTTCCTTTTCTGTCCTATTAAACTGTCTTTATCTCAACTCACAAATTTTACTCTTTTTTTTTCCCCCTGATTCTCTCCCCCATCCCACCAGAGTGCGGAGAGTGAGCGAATGGCTGTGTGGTGTTTAGCTTCCTGCCAGGTTAAACCACAACTATGGCTAAACTGTCCATATCAATAGGCTTTTGTTACCTTTTTTACATTTTGGTTTTAAATTGCATTCACCCCATACTAACTATGATCAGAAAATCAATTTGGGGTAGGTAAGAATTCAGAGCATCAAACATTCTTAATGACTGATGTTTTAGTACACCTTCCAAAAACATCTAGTAATTTTTTAGAGATGATATATAGATATTTGAAAGTTATGTGTGAGAAATAGGTGCGAAACCTCTAGAAAAATAAGGTTTAAGTTATTTGGTATATGGATTTATCTTCCAAGTAGGAACTAAGCAGTGAATTGACAAAATTAGCCTTCTACTAGCAGCCACGTTTATATAAAAGGAAACAGCAAAGTCAGTCACTAAAAATGGGAAAGGATCCCTGAAATTCCTGACAGACTCCCGAGAAGAGCTGATTACTTTTGATTCCCATTGAAGTTCAAAATTACCAACCATGAAGTCTGGCTTTTTTTGTCATTTTTCTGCAAAAATGAATTCAAAGGTCTCAGGTGTTATGCTCTGTAAGTTGCTGTACTGTTGCAACGAGCTGTACTTTGACTCAATGAATTGAGCAACATCTGTTCTCCATTTTTTTTGTAGTTTCTAAAGGATTTGACCTTGAACCAAAAAAGCATTTTTAATATTGCGTTTCATTAACATGGAATTAAAAAGTAATTCATGCCACTCGGTGTAATTTCTGCTCCAACCCCAGAATTCATCATTTATGGGATTCCAGGCAACTACTTGGCCTCTTCAGTACTAACCTTCCCTAAAACAGCAATGCTGATGTGTATTTTATGGTCAGATCAGATTCACTGGGCAGCTGATTTTGGATTGCTCCATTCTGTTTGCTGCCCAGGAACAGATTCCACCATGAGCTGTACAAATTCCTGACCTGACCAGAGCCCTGTATAAAACTGACAGGGCTCTGCCAATTTATTCAATTCCACTATATGCTTAAAAGTAGTTTCCCTTCTTTTTACTCCATTTAAAAATGTAGAAACACTCTGAAGCCACCAGTTGCTGTGGAAATAGATTGTTTTCATAAAATTTCTACACACCTAAAAATGTTGTCTGCTGGTTTATTAGGAGCTGCTGGGCTACACAGCAGGTTGTAAGTTTTAGCTGCCATTACACTTCACAGAACCACTACCTTTTTTCTCATGGGTTGTACCAATAACCATTACCTATTATTCCAGTCTTTCAATTATAGGTGATCATCTCTCGAACTATCAGAAAAATCCATTTTCCCCAGGTGCCAAAAACCATAACGCCTATTTTTTAAATGAAACAATCACAGCACCTGAATTTTGCAGCTTCCTTTTACTGCCTGTGTACACCAACTTTCAACATTCACTTCTGTTTCACAGCCCTGGTGAAGATCCCATCCTCCTATCTTGCCTTGCCATGCCCTTTGCAAAACAAAATTACACTAATAACCATATGTGGCAGAGTGGAATGCAAACCACGACAAACTTCACTGGCTGTTCAATTATCTCAGAACTTAGAAAACAAAATAAGAGGACTCACAGCTGCATAAAGAGATCGTAAAAATGTCCTCAATAGCCCATGTAAGTACTTATTTTCCAAAGTTACTATGGTTTGATTTGGAAGAGGTGTGTAAAACATTGGGTTACATACGTTATATAACTTCATTGTATGAACAAATGAATAAAACTAATTCTTTTTCTCTGCTTAGCAGAACAAAAATAAAATGTTCACATAGAAATACAACAGTTTTTGACGCATAACTTCACGATAGTGTTGGCAATCAGTGCACTTAAAGTAGTCTTTATGCATGCTATGTTCTACAGATAAGCACGATGCAATTATGCATTGGCTGGAGATCAGATAAGATGACCAAGAGTTTATTATAAGAATGAAATATATAAGAATGAAATACTGCAGGAGCAGTATGCAACTAAAAAATCTTCAACCCTAAATGCTCGGCGGTTCTCCCAAGAATATATCCCTTTTGTATTCAGCCCTCTAGAAGGCAAGGTAAAAATTGTCTGTGCTCTAGAAATTTGGCAGTTAACTAAAACTAGGCACTACAGCAAGGGTACAAATTTTTCAGAAGAAATAGGCCAAGAAGCCTAAGTCATTCTTACAGTGCAAGTAAATTAATCATAGAATCATAGAATCAGAATAGTTTGGGTTGGAAGGGACATCTAAAGGTCATCTAGTCCAACACCCCTGCTGTGGGCAGGGACATTTTCAACCAGATCACATTGCTCAGAGCCCCGTCCAACCTGATCTTGAATGTTTCCAGGGATGGGGCATCCACCACCTCTCTGGGCAACCTCTTCCAGTGTTTCATCACCCTCAGCGTAAAAAATTTCTTCCTTATAACTAGCCTAAATCTACCCCCCTTTAGTTTAAAGCCATTCCCCCTTGTCCTGTCGCAACAGGCCCTGCTAAACAGTTTGCCGCCATCTCTTTTATAAGCCCCCTTTAAGTACTGATAAGCTGCAATAAGGTCTCCCCGAAACCTTCTCTTCTCTAGGCCGAATAACCCCAGCTCTCTCAGCCTTTCTTCATAGGAGAGGTGTTCCATCCCCCTGATCATTTTCGTGGCCCTCTTCTGGACCCGCTCCAACAGATCCGTGTCTTCCTTCTGCTGAGGGCTCCAGAGCTGGACGCAGTACTCCAGGTGGGGTCTCACCAGAGCAGAGTAGAGGGGCAGAATCACCTCCCTCGACCTGCTGGCCACGCTTCTTCTGATGTAGCCCAGGATACGATTGGCCTTCTGGGCTGTGAGCGCCCATTGCTGGCTCATGTCCAGCTTTTCATCCACCAGTACCCCCCAGTCCTTCTCGGCAGGGCTGCTCTCAATCCCTTCATCCCCCAGCCTGTAGTGATACCAGGGGTTGCCCTGGCAAATGAAACAATATGCAAAACCACTTAGTCTGGATCTAAACTTTCATGCAGTTGGTGGGTCAAAAAGGTTAGAACCATGCCAATTTTTGTTGAAAAGTCATCCATTCTGCCATGGTTTACCCCAGCCAGCAACTGAGCACCACACAGCTGCTTGCTCACTCCCCCCTGGTGGGATGGGGGAGAGAATCAGAAGAGTAAAAGTGAGAAAACTCGTGTGTGGAGATAAAGACAGTTTAACAGGTAAAGCAAAAGCCAGGCGCACAAGCAGAGCAAAACAAGGAATTCATTCACTCCTTCCCATGGGCAGGCAGGTGTTCAGCCATCTCCAGGAAAGCGGTGCTCCATCATGCATAACAGTTACTTGGGAAGACAAACGCCATCACTCCGAACGTGTCCCCCCCTTCCTTCTTCTTCCCCCAGCTTTATATGCTGAGCATGACTTCAAGTGGTGTGGAATATCCCTTTGGTCAGTTGGGGTCAGCTGTCCCAGCTGTGTCCCCTCCCAACTTCTTGTGCACCCCCAGCCTCCTCGCAGGTGGGGTGGGGTGAGAAGCAGAAAAGGCCTTGACTCTGTGTCAGCACTGCTCAGCAGTAACGAAAACACCCCTGTGTTATCAGCACTGTTTTCAGCACAAATCCAAACCACAGCCCTATACCAGCTACTATGAAGAAAATTAACTCTACCCCAGCCAAAACCAGCACACATACTAACACTTAGGAAACTTACTGGAAAAGAAGTATCAATGATGGAAATGCAACTCCAGACATAAGAATATAATGGCATTAGTAATAAAAAGGTTCAGGTGGAAATAATACCTTTAATGATGTGATTGGAGGGTTTCTTCTTTGACTTCACTTTTTTGGTTAATGTTATTTATTTATTTATTTATTGATCGACTATATGATTTATTGGTTTTGTACAGATTTTTTTTTTTTTCCATTGGTTTTGTAAGTGCTATCTTGGGCTGCTGCTTGGGCATGTTTCAACATCAAGGCTGGATAGATTTTGCTTTATGGGTAGGGAGGGAATTGATGCTGGTTAGCTGAGTCATGCTACAGCTTTTATTAGTGTGCAACATCACTGCACAGCTATTCAGTTTTAAATTACTAGACATAAGTTTACTGTATGAAAAATTGTTTGGTAAAGAGCTGTTATCACAAAGATATCATTATAACTAAAGTCAGATATACCATTCCTTTCATCTTTCACTGGCAATGTTCACTATTTTCTTTATAAATACTACACTTTTTGCTTTTGGTAGGAGAAGCAAGATATTTAATCTTTCTCACTATGTAAAACTGACATGGTTTAAAAAGTTACATGACTGCAACTGAGATAAACTGCAGATACGATAGCATGCTATTCTGCCTTTGCTTTTTTTTTTTTTTTTAATTGTTTGGGTTTCTTTCAATGTTTATTGAAGCTGATGTTAAACAGGCCTTCCAAACATTAATGCACTGGATAAATGCTTATTGCAAGTATAGGCCCAAGCTTGCAGAAGGTTCCAGTTACTTAAAACTTATTTATTCAAAACACTGCAGAGAATGTTCTCAATTTTAAAAAGAAATCATAACTTTACGTACCACATTTGAGAAATGAGTTTGATTTTATTATGATACAACCACCCAGTAGGTACACAGTATGCTATCTAGCAATCAAAAAAGAAACTGAATATTTATACATGCTTCATTAAGCAACTATTACTGCAAAAGTAGAGTGATTTATTTTATTTTTTAAAGGGAGAAAAGCAGTTTTAGGGAGCAATGTTTACTTAGAGGTAC
Source organism: Pygoscelis adeliae (assembly GCF_000699105.1). Lineage (NCBI taxonomy): Eukaryota > Metazoa > Chordata > Aves > Sphenisciformes > Spheniscidae > Pygoscelis > Pygoscelis adeliae. The sequence continues at coordinate 7,186 of NW_008824933.1, read as the reverse complement.
ATAAGTACTTCATGTGAAATAGATGGTTCTAGCACTGTGTAATGTTATTATGTTTTAAAGTCAATAACATTTATTAATTGACTAATCATATTTGCTCAGGCTTTTAGCCTGGAGTTAATTATTTAAGGCTGTGGAAAATGTCAAGCCTCAAAACCCATTTTTCAAATGATAGGTGTGACAAGTATAATAATCAAACTTCTGTTTTCCTTTTACCTTTTCCTTTTTCTTTCCCTTTCTTTTTGTTGAAACTATACCTTCTATAGGTAGAAATAAAGTTGCAAGACAAATGACATTTTGAAAAAAGAAAAAAATCTACACACATCTCTCATATTTAATGCTTAATCATTTCTCAATAGCAATTTGACAGACAATAGTTTGAGTCTCCAAAACTGTTGTTGCCTTATTCGTAGCAGAGGGTCAGTTTGAATTCTTCCTTCTGCTATTGTCCTGGATTTCAAAAATTTGTCCTTTTTATTCAAAACCATTTTTTATTGTTGGCTGGAGAAGAAAATAAGTCAATGTTGTTTCCTTTCTTTTTTTTTTTTATTTCTGCTTTTTTCATTAAAAACTATGTTTCTGCTATTGTTTTTAGAAATATCTGAAGAGTTTGATGAAAATTGAAACCCATTAGTCATTCCTTTCCTTCTTGCCTGTTTTCTTAACCAAGTTTCTACTGGTTAATAATAGATCTATGTAGTAAATATTTTATTAGCCATTGCATTCATTGGTAAATATTCAATTTTTATTACAAATTGTCCCTAAATCTGACAGAAAAGACCCAAAACTATCTTCTGCTATTGCTGGAGAAAGTAATTTTTAGGGCTATTCACCAAGATTAATTTATTTGAGTTTCTTTCTTAATGATTTTTGTATTTGTTTTTTGACAACCTGTTTCTAATTTTGCTGGCAACATTAGCACCTGTAGCTTTGATTGATGATCATGCTTTGGGAAGGCATTTATAATTTATGTCATGTCCCGTAAGTGAGTACCTCATTGCCAGCACAATATTGCTGTAATTTAAGACATATCACTTTTAATAATTACATGTGTTAAGTACATGTAATAAATACTTAGATACCTCCCTAATTACACTATTATAAATGCTTTAAACTATGTGTTAATTTGGCATTTACACTGAATATGAAAAAGCACGGATCCAGATTAATACATGACTGCAGACTATGCTAGGAGAAAGAATATTCTTTACACTTCAAGAAAGTGGGTGTGACTTCTGATAATGGCTATGAGAGAAACATTGTCATTGCATCTGAAAGGACTTGACAGAGCTCTTCAGAGGTCAAGTCAGTCCAGCTTCTATGAAAGGGTGGGATTTTAACTGAAGCCATCCATAGAGAAAAAAAGAAAAGAAAAATGCTATGAGGCAAAAAGTACGTCTTTTACAGAAGTAAAACAAGGTTCTGAACCAGTAGTATTTGATAAATCCCTTAGGTGTGCTCAGAAAAGATGACAATTCATTGATTTTTTTTTTTTTTTACTTTGAGGAAGAGCAAAAGAGTATATGAAGGAAACTAAAATGTAATGGAGTATAATATGAGGTACTAGATGCAATTGTAGCAGATAGAAAACAAAGAAAAAGAATCATTCTAGCTATGAAAAATGAAACATATCTCTCAGTTCTGTCGTAGTAAAGTTCACGCATGTTGTTTCTGTCATTTGTCAGCAGTCTGGAAAAGTAGCTGACTGGTGAAACAGTTGAAACAAAAGAAAAAGACAGACTGGATGGGTAACTAAGGGACCCATCAAAATGAAATGAATGAGTACCATCATGGCATGTAAAAGTGTGTGCTTAGACATGCCAGAAAATTCATATTGGAAAGAATATTTTATTGTAAGTAGTAAATTAACAGAAACTGGAGAAATACAAGAGACTTGGGCATCATTCTAGAAGCTGATTTAAAATTACTCTGTATATCTAGCAAAAATTATGACAGTGATGTCACAACAGATAAGATAGATGTAGAAGAGATTAGAAAATAATAGTAATAATGGTACAAGTTTGTCCATTATGAGGCATCTACATCTGAAATAGATTTCTTGGTTCTCACTTTATTTAAGGAAAAGCGGTAGGTGAAATGAAAATGTTTTAGGACCATGTGACAATGTGAATAAAGGCCTAGAGGATCTCCAGAAATGGAGATGCTTGAAATGTTTACCACAGAAAAAGAAAGAGATGCTCGTGCAGGCTGTTTGTATTACTGTTCATTGAAATTAATTAGTCCTGATCCAACAGGACCAGATCGATAGGTAAAAGTTGATGGTTCTGTGGTTCCTCGTGTTTTTATTTTATGTGGTTCATGGAGTTTACATCAGATAAAGCTGAATACTTGGGCCAAATGTCTTTACACATATGGTTTGAAGTCTTCTGATGGAAAATTATCCTGCAAACCTTTCTTTCCTTGACTGCACACACTTCCTCATATCTGCTGAGGAAACACAGTGTCTTTTCATCTGTTTCATATGGATGACTAGCACATCAGTGCATTTGTGTGTTCCCACCACCATCACATTTATAATCCCTATAGAAGTAAAACCTTATTTCTGTTCATGCTCTTGCTGTTGCTAACCAATATTTCAAAATGAGAGTGTATGGTGGCTGCTGCCCAACCCAACTGTCCTCTTCTAGTTTTGTCAGTGTCCAAAGAAAAGAGTCAAAGTGGAGTTTTCATCCTTTGACTGCAGCAACTAATGCAGAACACTGAGTTATTTGATGCCAACTCTGTTATACTTCCTTTAGTTTGAAAAGCAAAACAGTAGTTGCTAGATCTGCCTTTCTAGTAATTTAGTAGAGGTACTGGCCCAGTTGGTGAGGAAACGTTTGGCAGTGAGGGAACAGCTGAGGTCCCCTGCCATGAACTGGTCTTTGGCACCCTCCTTTCCAATTTCCAGAGCCTAAATTTCTCTTCAAGAGGGGGGCTGCTCTCCTGGTGAATTTTGCAGCCAATGGCTCTTATCACTCAGTGGCAAGCCAGCTCAGAGTGGGCAACTCTATATAGTCCAAGTGATGACCAAAGTCTCTGAGATGACAGGGCAGCTGGAAGAGCAACTCCAGGCTCATAAATGAGCTGAAGGCTGAAAGATGATGAATGCAGTACTTGCCCTTTTTATAAAGCACAAGAACCACTTCTGGTTGTCAGGGGAGCTCAGGAGCCTTGTACTGGCATGTGCACAAAGTCTATGTCAGAGTACCCAGTGGCTGTGTGGCCATGACCCAGTTCACAGACTGATGCCCCCACTGAGTGGTAGAGAGCATTTGGTTTGTTTTTTGTGGTGAGATTCCTGTTTAGCTTCTTCACAAGGGAACATGTGCCATAGAGCAAAGCTGCTCTGCAAGCACGCTCTGCAAACCAAATGCAGAAAATGGAGACAACTGCGGGATTGTCTTTAAAACCATACCATTGCCTCATTCCAAATTGTTAACGTAGACAGGTCTATAAAGCTCTGGAGGTTCAGAAATGATAGGTAAATCTTAATTTAGTTCTTTTAACCTTTTTCATTATACAATGAAAAAAGAAATTAAGTGAAAATGGAAGGTAATAGGTAGAAAACTCATTGTCTTCAGATATAATTGAGGCCAAGAGCTTAGCAAGATTCAGTGAAGGATTAGACACATATGTGGATAATAAGAACATTCACAGTTATTTCGCATAGAATAATTTTCTTTTTTTTAGAAGGGATTTAAACCTTACAAATTCTATTAACTGATAGGGATTAGGAAGAAGAAACTTCACCTCTTGGCAGATTATTTCATTACTGGCCACTACAGAGTTTATTTTTGCATATTCCTTTCATGACTTTGCCACAGATCACTGTCAGAGACAGAATACTGGGCTTGACTTGTTATGCACGCAGTGTAGTACAAGAGTTGATATTCCAATGTGCACTTTACTGTGTCAAGTGTTCTATCAATACTGAAAATTTTAATTACAAACTGAAACAAACTTTGCTTATGACATATTGAGACATGCAGAATAAAATGTGAACCTTGCTCTCAATATTCTAAAATAGTTTTTATATGATTCCTCCCTCTTCTTCCCCACTTCTCTAAACATCATATAAATTACTCTTGTGGACAAATCAAAAAAGGATAAAAATGGCTGCAATTTCTAATCCTGCAGCAATTGCATTAGCAGGGCACAAAATTCTACCAAATGCTTTGCTGCAGTTTCAAAATACATTTTTTATCTGATATCTCTTGATTTCAATTTGCAGAGCTCTCTACCCTGAGAATTCTAGATACTTTAGAGTTAGTGCTCTGAAAACTATACTGCTAGTGGTTTTGTTTTCACAAATTGGTTTGATCTAATTAAAAATTTGGAAGTTTAAAGCTGTAGGTAAATGGTCTCCCAGAACAGGAAATTAATGTAGTTAAAAGTCATAATTTTTTTTTTTAGAATGATAGATCAGACATATTCTAATTCATTCAACAGTATTCTACAAGTGTGCAATCTCTTGTGTATACCATTTTTAGCTTCTTATTCCTCAATGAAAGAGCATAACAGTATTAGAATTAAGTTTCATCATCACCTATCCAAGAAGTGAGGTATAAACAAATGACAGAAGGCAAGAGCTTGCTACTCAGTAAAAAAATAAAGGGGAAGGGGGAGAAACTCAGTCTCTCTTTTCTCCTTCTTCATAATCCACAAATATCTTGTTTTGGGGTGGAAAAGAAATAAAATCATCCAGTGTTGCATTTAAGGTGGTCATCTGTAATGAGAATTTTTTGCTCAGTTTTCATCATGAAAAATCTATTTTTAGGAATGTTGCATTGCTGTGAGCCTCAAAAGATCAGTCAGCACTCATAATTCTGTTTAGGAATATATAAGGGTGAAGTCTATGCTTCAGGATACAGATTATCTTGAGAGTGAAAACCCTGTTTTATGAAAGTCAAGTGACGTTTTGGAGTTTGGAGCATGGATAGGATTTCAAGGATTTATGGGCTTTTTTATATAACTATATAATTCTCAGTGAATCTTGCATTTTGAGCACTCAGGAATAAAACAATAAACAGATGTCCTGTGAGTTTTGTTATTGCACTTCTACCTGGTAAGTCACTCTGCCTACTTACACTGTATCATCACTGCAAAGCTTTTTCATTCATTCAAAGCATATACTTGAATTTAGTGCAAATTAATGTACATTATAGGAAAGGAGAATGCACAGATGACAATAACACTGTTGTTTAATTTTCCATTAACTCTGAAATATGAGAAATTGGTTGGACATTTCTGCTACTGATCTACACCAAAATGTCAAAAAGCAAAACCTTACTATGTGATGAAAAACAGGAACACACAGTGAACCTTACTCGCATAACCTACTGGCTACAAATATATTAGCCATTGATACTGATTTCTGAGCCTAGATTGTGAATTTGTTTAGAAAGTACCTTAATTAAATAAGTGCGATATCAAAATTAGGCTGAAAGACAAAAAAATCATAATTTTGTCTTAAAAAATAGGGGGAGCAATCAGGTCAGTTTTGGGGTTTGGGGTTTTTTTTACCTAAAAACATAGGCAAATATGTACAGGTTTTATTATAAAAACCTATGTAGGTATCCACAGATATGTCAAAAGTCACACCTATCTTTAAATCTTGACATCAAACAGGATGGTTTTGCCTATAACATTAAGACTATAACATTAAGGATCTCTAAGTAAGATCCTTTAATTTTCAGGTTAGGTTAATAAATTGTGAACATTGACCCTGGAACTCAACTGTTGATTAATCCTGGAGTGGGACTCATTTAATTCAGCTTTTTAAAGGTTGTGCATCTGGTCTAAGCTTTTTAAACAGTTGAAAGAAGTGTCCCCTCAAAGGCTGATTATTTCCCTCCTAAAGCAGTTTCAATGAAATACCCTCTGGGTTACCTAGGTACTCTTTTAATCCTAAAGAACTTGCCTAGCATCACCCAAGAAACTATTGACATAGCAAGGATTTAAACAGATTTCCCAATTCTTCAGTTTTAGACTGTCTATATACTTTTAATGGGAGCTTTTTTTATAAATGCTGCTAGATGTATCTCTATATACTTAGATACACAGAGATCTTTCTAAAACTGGTCTTAATTTAGTAAGGATTTATCCCCTTTTCTTCCCTCCTCCTATTATTCTAACAGTTTTCAGTGCTTCTGTTTCATCATGCATAAAAAGTAATTAAAAGTTGTTAGGTTTTGCTTGGGGTTTTGGTTTATTTTGTGTTGTTTGATTTTTTTTAATTATAGAAAAGGCACATTTTCAGATTGGTCTGGTGCAGGACTAACTACTATGTTAGCTTGATCTATATGAGTGTCCTTAAATGGCTAGACTTCATCATTAAGAAAAAAAGTATGTTAATTCAGACCTACATTTCTGACATTTATCCAACTTGAACTTCTGTGTCACAAATTATCTATATTTCACCAACAAAAAAATCAAGATTTTTGTAATAAATTCCATTTAGTAAACAAAAAGAGCTCTGAATTAGAAAATAATAAATAAATGTTAGCAGAGCTTTAGACATCAGTACTTCTTCCATGTTTAAAGATTTATCAAAAATGAATGACCCATATGCCAAAAAGGGGTAATAAATGATGAAATTTCCTGAAATTCTTCAGTATCTTGTTATCTGTTGTTTTGATTTCTACTTTCAGTGCACTTTTGATACAATACTCTTAAGACAAAATTTTTCCTTGAGTTAACACAGGGGGACAATGAATTTTTTATTCTATGCCTATTGTTTATTTATACACAAAACCATTAAAATATCTGATGTTTTGGAAAAGTTATATGAAATCTAAATTCCTTCCCCTAAAGATGTATAATCTATGGAAGGTTGTCATGCTGTCTGTAATGTAAAGTTAACATTGATTTTTATGATGATCATTAGGTGCTTTTGAGAATCTCATCCAATAACTGCAGTTTCAAGGTATTAGATATTTAATTGACCAAAAGCAAATTTTAGTATGTATCACGCTTGTCTGATGAAATTTATACTAACATTTTCATTAATGATACCGGCACAGGTTGCTTCTTTGGCTCAGCCGCAGGGCCTGTTGTCGGTGTTGGAGTGGCCACAGGGCCTGTCGCCGTGGTCTGAGTGGCCACAGGGCCTGTTGCTGGGGATGGAGTGGCCGCAGGGACTGTCATCGGCGTTGGAGTGTTGTTTCTCATTTTCTGGTAGTTTATT
>NW_008824932.1:7076312-7077583 GCF_000699105.1 Pygoscelis adeliae | reverse complement strand
AAAAAAAAAAAGTGAAGCTTATTGAAGTATTGAGGGGTTAAGTTTAAATTACCTACATAATTTGAAACGATGCCTGAAGAATATATTGCTCTCTAGAGTATTTTTGTTTTCTGACAGCTGCTTAAGTAACCAAGCTGTACGCTCAATACACAGATGATGAAGGATTCATGAGCTTGAACTAAAGCACCACTTCGCCATATACTTTTGCATGGCTTTCAATATGTTGCTTTAGGAATTATTTTTTTTTGCAAGATGGTAGGCAAAAATCAACAAGAAACCCTATGATTTTTAAGGAAAGAATAGCCACACCAGTGAGGTGCTAAGGCGGTTTGTGCCGAGCCCCCAGGACCCCCACGGCTGTGCTCGGGCGGCAGGTCCCAGGCATGCCTGCAGGCCTCGCGGGCCTTTAGGGGTCTGGGTAGTGAGGTACGGATTTCAGTGCTGCTTACACGACCACAACGTGTGTATTCTGTACGCTTTAAAAAAAAAAAAAAAACAAAAAACAAAATAAGAAAAGAACTATCTAAAGGACATCTCCAAAAGGAGAGCCAAGATAAGCTTACACTGCCAGCTTCCCCTGTCAGCGCTCTCAAAGGAGATCAGCCCATTGCCCTCCCCGGGCCCTCCTCAGCCATGGCGCGCCACTGAGGCTGTCACAGCTGTGACAAGGAGGACCCTGCTCGGTAGATGAGCCCTCCATCCTGGGCCTCACACCTACTTGCAGCACATGTCCCCCGGGGAGTCATGCTGCCAGATTGCATTCTGCTCACTGTGAGACATGTCACAGGCAGCAGGTTTAGGCGGCCGTGTAACTCGTGGGCTGGGAGGCAGTTTCCACAGCAACGGCCATCTTAAACAACAGCATGGGGAAGGCAGCGTGTGACCTCCATCCCTGGGGCGCACAGCTCTCCGGCTGAGACAGACAAGCGTGAAAGGGCTGCCAAATGCCAGCAGGGACGCTTCCTCTGACTCTCCCTTCCCGCCTTCTCCGGGCCATCCCACCCCCTGCTCCTTCCCTCAGCCTTTCCCCCACGCCTGCCTCAGGTTGGAGGCAGGCCTGCCGCTGCTAGGCCTAACCAGGCCACAGAGACGCCCCTCAACACTCCTGTTAACTTTGTCAATGATTGTCTTAGATCATTGGTTTTAGCAGTTTTCTGTGTTTTCATGCAATGCTCTCCACTAAAATATCTGTGTGTATCTGTGCCTGGAACTAGATTTTTCTAGAGGAAGAGCAACATGGCACCACCACAGCTTGGAGCCTCGTTCAGCAG
>NW_008824932.1:7074708-7076125 GCF_000699105.1 Pygoscelis adeliae | reverse complement strand
AGGAGAGAGGTGGCACAGCAGGAGCCCAAGCTCAACAGCAGCAACAAAACCAGAAACAAAGATAAATGAAGAAGGGTGTGAAAAGCAGGGTTTTAACAGACAGAGTGAGAAAGTGTGCCTATGCTGTGTTTTTTAGAAGCACTCTTTTAGTAAGTGTTGGCCACAGTGCAGCACAAGTAGTGGTGTAGAGAAAACAAGTGATACCCTTTAGGGATAAGCCAAAAAGGTGAAGATAGACAAAACTGTATAAACAGTTAGCCGCCTTGTTTTAAAAATAATTGTTCCTATCAGGTGACTGATAATCAAATAGATTCCCAAACCAGTTTTACACAAACATATGCTTAACCAAGGATTTATGACAATATTCATTTTTCTTTCTCAGCCAGTGAGTTATAAAATTCTGAGAAGTCAGAATTAGTACTGGAAAACTCACCACCAATCTCCAGAATCTGACTGTTTATATAACTACCAGCATTTTTTTTACTGGAATGATGTCAAGGAGCATCCCTCACTGGTATGGAGCCATACCAGCACAGCACAAACACAGAGCTGGCACGCAGTGCCTGTCTCCACAACTGCTAATCTATGCCAAGAGGTGTGACAGAGGAAAGAGCAACGCAAAAAAGGGCTAATTGATTTGGACAAATAAATAATTCTGAGAAGATCATGATGTTTCTCCAACCATTTTGTTTGTGTTGATAAAAATATGCTGAACTGTTCACTCTGCCTTTCAAGCTGAGCAGCTGCTGACTCAGCTCTTACTGCAAATTTTAAAAGTGATGTGTCTTCAGGGTAAATTTGCCAATCTAGAAACTAGTAAAGTCATTGCACAATTATCTTGTGAGATTAAACTGTCACAGATTATACAGAGGGTTAATCACTAAAGTTTTTAAATACATATTTACCCTGTTGTATTTTTTTAAAGTCAGTTTGATACACAGGAGGGCCATTTCCTCATTTCCTGCTTCAATTCTCTGTTTGCCTAAAATAAGTCAGAAACTTGGTATCTGATGCAAAACAAACCTGAAGCCTGAAACAAAACAGGAGCATTATGTTCTCCAATAAACCATCCCATGGGATTCCTGTAAGCTTCATTAGGCATATTCTTGAAAGGGAGGTGGATTAATAGGAAAATATGCAGCTCATTTCAGTAAGATCAATAGGCAAAGCAAGGCAGAATGTAGTTATCTCTTTTTTCCAACTTAATAATGATAAATATTCCAGTAAAATTGTCACGATGAATTTGTTTCTTTATCATTTCATATTAAAAATTCTATATTCATATGGCACTACGATTTGACCTCAGTCTCATACAATAGTACATAATCCCTGCGATACCGATGAAGAAAAGCTCTTTATACAGACTGAGTTTTCCTTATATTTCATAGTTTAACTTCTAAATAGTTCCATACCCAAT
>NW_008824932.1:7066166-7069472 GCF_000699105.1 Pygoscelis adeliae | reverse complement strand
ACATTCCAGGTCAGGTTGGATGGGGCTCTGAGCAGCCTGATCTAGTTGAAGATGTCCCTGCTCATTGCAGGGGGGTTGGACTAGATGACCTTTAGAGGTCCCTTCCAACCCAAACTCTTCTATGATTCTAACAAATTAACTTTCTCCAGCTTTTTGATTTTTTTTCCCCCTTCATATTTGATACATCCGTGAGCCAACTGATCTAACCCACCACTTGTATCTGCCATTGGCAAATCAACAGAGATTATGAATTCCAAAAGAGGTGGTGATGAGCAGCTGGAGACAGTAATCTCTGGGATCTGTAAAGAGTATATAAACCACAGTCTCACCCTACCATTTTTGCTTATTGCTCTGAGACCACAGGGACTACAGAGCAAGTTTTTCAATCCTGTCCTGGCTTGTGGAGTAGCATTTACTCCACTCTCTGTTTGGAAACATGCCCAGAAACAGTGTGCATGTGAACTGCCTCAGGAGATGAGCAGGTCTTTGCCAAGGTACCTCTAAAGAAAGCCAGGGTCTCTGTTCTGTCTCATATACATGGAGCTGACAGTACCTCTTACAGTTAGCATATTCAAAGCCTTCCACGATAAGACCTATTTTTAGTTGTTTATAACTTTGCCAGTGTTGACCATTCCTAGGAATTTCCTGTGCTTCTGGATGCTTGCCTCAGGCTGAAAGATTTTGGAAAGTATCAGCTTAAACAGATGAGCCAATTTCAAGAAAGATGCAAGTGAATGATTTACCATTAAAAAAAAAAAGAGAGAAAATTTTCATTTAAAATTTTTTACACCTTCAGGCTAGAGAGTAAGGAATTGAAATTTGGCAGAGGGAAAGTATCACTGTGATGTCATAGTGTGAAAATCCTCCCAAATTTGGTTAAGATATAAGCTTCCAAAATTTCAGTTCTCACGTGAACTGTTGAGGCTTTTGGTGCAGCCTGACAGTAAAATGTTTTGAATATGCAATTTCTAGCCTGGACTAAAGAAATGTTTTTTCTGTAATTGCACAATTGTCATGAGTAATTCAACACCATGCTTGAGAAACAAGAAAAGAGAAACTCCTCCTCCTATGTTTTCTGTAGCTTTGGCACTGAAGAAAAGAGCGAGCTGTGTAATTCAGAAGAAAAGATCTGGGAAGAATTGGGAAAGACAGCAAGTTAGAAAGATTTGACAGAGACAGGGAGAAGGAAAAAAAAGTATAGTAATGAAAGACTGAAGAAAACAGAAAAATAGAATAGAATTTAGAAGGGAAGGAATGAAAACAACGGGGGGAACGGACTGGAGACAGGGTAGGTAGAAACACAGTAACAGGCTGGGGCAGGGAAGGTAGTGACAAGGTCCCATGTGGACAGTTCAGGCAATTGTCATCAGCACAGATGACATCCAAGACACACACATGTGCTAACACATGCAAATTATGGGACCTTCGTTATTTACGTGAGGATCTGTGATGCTTTGCATCCTTTCTCCTCTGGCACAGTTGGCAGGATTTGGGCCCAATCCAATTTGTCTAAAGCCTTTCATTGTGTTCAGTCTCACCTGCAGAAGACCCGTAGCAAGGAAGAGATCAATAGTTCAGCAGCATCTCCTTTTGCCTAACCCACAATCATAAAAGGTGGAGTATTTTGTGGTTTTTGTAAAGATTATAAAAGCAGGCAGACCCTTGGCAGATATTTAGTCCCAGTAAGGGGCATTGAATTGCATAATAGGAGTCTTTTGTTCTCTTGTTCTCAGCAGGCTTCAGTTTCTCCCTTCTCATGTAGATGTAATTAATTGTCTGTTGGTGAATATGGCCATGACCTGTGAGACTTGAGCATAGTTGTGAGTTATTAAATTAAACAAAAATACGCTCTGTAATTTACAGGTTTCAGAAATTTGAAGTGGTTGACCCAGATACACAAAACTTAGGAAGGGCTGTTTTCCTTTCCTGTTTTCTGTCAGAATGTGTAGGCATGGAAGGCTTTCCACCGGTATACTGAAAACCTTGATCTTCTAATCAGAGATCAGAGGCAAGGCCATGCAATGTAAGAGATAATTTATTAACCCATGAGTTATATGTGGAAAGTGATTATTTTGTATAGTATGATGGAGGAGTGGAAGGGTAAAATTTGCCAGTTGCAGTTATCAAGGCAGTGCAGACTTTGCTAGAACCATAACATAATTAAGAACATGTCTCTGATCAAAGCAAGTTGTGCTCTTGCTTTTGAACTCGTCCTGAGAAAAGGCTCGGTCAGCATTTTGCTACTGTAAAACTGAAGCCCACAACCTTTGAAGTTATTAAAGATTTTAGAGCATATTTTACAATGAAAAATCAAGGTTTAGCTAAGTCTCTAAGTATGTTACATTTGAAGTAAGCATTTCCTCTAAAATTTTAACTATGTATTTCACTTGCTGTTCTAAAGCATTTTGTGATTTTACTTCACACAGCTGAGCAATAACTGCATCACATTGTAGCTTTTAGTGGTTCCTGTCAACATAGTTCAGTCTACATAGAGGAAAACATTTTGGGAGGTACAAATTTACTCCCTTCAGCTGCCTGCAGAATTAGATAATACATGTGATCATTTTATTTCAGAGACATCCAGGTCTACCCTACCCTTAAGGAAAGGATGTCTGGGATATTAGGTAGGTCACTTCTGCTACAAAATCTAAAGATAACTGCAGTGCAGCCATGAGCATCAATGCTGTCAGCCACTGCTAAACGTAAATATTATGTTTGCTCTTGTGCCCTAGGTAGGAAAGTGGTGCATCAGAGGTCCTATATCCTCTGGCCTGGGTGAATAAGAGACCGCGGAGATTACCGTGCTTTCGTTACAAGTCCATCTCCATAGTTTGCAAGATAATTTTCCATAAGATTGGCCCTGCTCAGTTTCCTTATGGATAATGGATGCAGAAAAGACAAAAGGCACTTGCATTTCTGTTGCTTGATTATGGATGAAAATCAGATACATCTCAGATTAAACCACAGATTTAAATTACAGATTTGGCGTTCAGATTCTGTGGGAGCAAAACCTTTGGATTTTCCCCAGCCAAAAAGCTCTCAAACTATGGGTAACTTTCACCACTTTGCCATCCTTCAAGTGGAAAAGCCCACAGAGGTTACTGATAGCTATATGGGACTCTGGCAACCTCCACGGATATCTCTGGGCAATCTGCACTGTTTCCCTTGGTGTTAAAGACTTGGCTGTTTATTTTTCCTTATGCCTTGTAATTTTTAGCCAGTTCTTAATCCAAGCCCTTTACCATTCATCACAGAGCTTCCAGCAGCCATCAGTCAACAGCTGTTCAGCTGCTAAGAAATGAATGA
>NW_008824932.1:7062351-7066154 GCF_000699105.1 Pygoscelis adeliae | reverse complement strand
ATTCTTCAAGATTCATTTAAGATTCTGCATGTGAGAAACAGAAGGTTTATATGAGGCTTTAAACCTATTTTTAATGAACTTGAGCAGGCAGTTGTTTATACTGACAACAGTAAAACATACTATACACATTTGACAGCATGGGACTGGAGCTGGTTGCGTTTTTACAGTTAACAGTCACTGCAAATTTAGTTCCACGTTTACTGAATGTGGTCTTCTCTCATTTTTTCCTTCCTCAAAGGAAAGAAAAAAGATAAAAGAGAAATCAGCATAAAAGTAGTTCTGTTCCTTACCTCTGAGGTCTAATGACTAGTCTTCTCTAGCCGAGGTGATTTGTATTCACTTTCCCAGTAACTATGCTGTGTTTATCCAGTTATTGCTGATGAGTGCTAACAGGTAACATCAAGACTGCGTACAGAATTCAACCCTTTTAACTAGCCTTTCAAGTAGACAAGCTGCCATTTGTGGGTAGCTGGGGGTTGCAGTGCTGTTCCTAGTGCTTGCTTATTTTTTAGATTATAAATTTGAGATGGTGGCAAGAGAGCCTCTGTTTCATTGATCAGGTTTCGCAGTGAATGACTGTACTTTCAGAAATGTCTGAGTACAATAAAATGAGTGTATATAATTTCATACCTTCACCATATGCCTGACAATGTATGTGTGTATCATTGTAAACTACATTGCAGTAATTATGCTAGGTTTACTAGGTACACACTGGTAGGCCTGGTTACTGAAAAATCAGGCTTCCATTGTAAAATGGCTTCTCCTGAGAATAAAGTAATTTCAGAAAGCTGAAATACAAACTGTGCTGACTAATAATAGAGTGTTCTTGATATACAAAGCATTATAATGCTATAGAGTCTTTAATGTTGCCTGAGTCATTAATTTGACTGTAGTAAATTCTACACACTGCCTGGAAGCAAAGATCTTTTAGTTGCATAGGTCCACAATGGAAGACAAAGACAATTAAACTGCATCTTATAAATTACGGGTTGAAGACAGTATACAAAATCCTAGAATACGCCTGAAAACGACTACCAAAAGGGAGGTGCATTTATCTTGGCCATTTGACAGCTTTTGTTCCTCATTCCACAGTTTTAAACACTAAATTGCTTTTACATCGACTCACTATTTAACTTTAAACTTTATACCCAGGAGCCTTTTGGGAATATCTGATAACACACAAACAGAGTTTCCACAAATGGTAGCATTGTATTACACACTCCGGCTTCACAGATTCCAAATTTTCAGCTCTCAGCCAACAAAGCACTTCTAGAAACCTTCAAATGCCACCCCAGATGTACAAGCAACTATCTTTTTTGCTTACTTCTTAAAAATGATATAGATTTTTCCCAGGACATTTTCTGAGACAAGTTAAAATTTGGATTTACATAACTTCTAAGTTGCACTGACTTTGTAGATATGTTTCTGTTACCGTCAGTATCCTGAGTCAAAACTGTTGTGAAGAAAAACAATTTATACTGCTTCATGTATCAGCCAGCAAATTTGCTATTATATCATGACACTAATATCTTTCTTGTTAGTACGTTTTTGCAGTCTTTTTCCCAGACCTTTTAAAATATTTTGTTTATCTTTTTCTTAAAATATAATTCATTCAGCATAATAATTGTACTTAACAAAATAGAACAAACAATTTCTGGTTTGGATGATTTATAGGTCGTATTACTTTATAGCCATTTATTCCAGAATCATTGCTGACCACTCACAGCTGAGACAGGGGTCCTAGTTTGATTGAAGTTTGCATAATGCAGTTAGTTACTGATAATCTAAAAGATATTCTAGAAGGAGAAGCATTCTGGACGTTTTTCTGGGTAGCATTTGCAAAGGCACCTCAGTGACTTAATGACTAAATATCCCTTTTAAAATCAAATAGACACTTATCTAGGAGCCAGATTTTGAGTGTACAGCCAGCTTTCAAAGCACAGACCTGCAGTCCTTTTGATCATGCAGGAAAGCACTTGCATAATTTTGAAAGGCCCAGTAGGTTCTTTAGCTGATCTTTAGGCATCTAAATGCACTCAAAATCTGGCTTTAAGACATGACTGGCAGTGAGATTTGGTTTATAAGCTTCTTTGATTCTTGCTCTAACTTCTGAATATTTCACCTACTATATGACATGGTAGAGAAAAACAATACAACAGCTTTCATGCAGCTTACTCATGATTATATGGAGCAATATGAAAGCCAGCTTCAATCAGTGTAGGGCATTTCATTGACTTCAACAGGTTTTGGATCTGGCCACAGCTGATGAAAAACTCTGTTGATTGCTTTTAATACTGGCACTTTTCATCTATTTAATCATTCCTCACAATAGCCTTTAAAAGGATTTATCTTCTACACAATGCATAGATAAATTATACTGATAAAGCATAACATGACACCACTATTCCCTAGGAAAATGGTCATGGCTTTTGTTTTATTTTCTAGATGTTTAACGCAACTAATCCTCCATTTTCCCTGAACAGAGAAACCTACATGTATGATCGTTTCCAGCAAAGATCAAAGGAGAATTTAATTTCATGGCTTATCAATAAGAAAGTCTTTCATTTTCCCAACTAATAGGTTGGAAACTGAGATAAACTCCCACAGAAGAATAAAAAGGCATTAACTCTCCTGTGAAGGCTGCAGTCTGCTTGCAGTTAGAAGGAAAGCAGCTGCTGCCAGACTGCTTGCTCCCTGACTAGATGGTGGGCAGGAAACGAGGACAGTTTTAGTGCTGCTTCTTCTGCACCAATGCACCAGTTAGCACAGTGAATTCCTCCAGCAAATAAAGGGGGAACAAGGACTGAAGTGTGACTCCTGGCTTGAGACAGCCAGAAAGTTGCTAATCCAGTCCCTGTGCTCTGTTGCAAATGACATCGCTGCTGTTCTTCAGTTTGCTCTTCTGAAAAATGAGAAGAATATTTACCTTATGCAATATGTAGGGATTTGATGATAAAAAGCACAGAAAGCATTGATGTCATAAGCTGCTGAGCAGTTCTATCAGATATAATTTGCCATTAGACCAGGAGCTGATAGGGATCCTAACCTTACAGGATCACAGAGTCAAAGAATTCCGCCATCTTTTCAAGCATGCCATGAATATCAGCCTACTAAAGATAATAATTTACGTTTGACTAGGGTATAGGTACAATATGTGATATGAGACGAATATATATTAAGATGTCCTGAACCTGAAGTCATTAAAAAATTCAGAGCATAATTAATTACTAGCCAAGGTTACGTCTCCAAAAATGACTAGGTATGACTGGCAGGACTGCTCTGATTAAACAAATGTCCATCCTAAAAGTGAAGGAGCTGTGAGAAATAAGGAATGCGCAGAATCCCAGAGAGAATGACGCACATTCGTCTTGTCTATACTTGCAGAATCAACAGCCTTGAGTAAGAAAAGACATATGACTACAGTTTTCTAATAAAAGCCTGCATTATATGAGAATGAGATTCATTATGTTGATAAGGATTTTAAAGTGTTCATTTTGGCTAACTGGGAAAAGTCAGAGTCAGAGAAGAACTGTATTGTAGTCATGTTTTAGCATAAAAGGCAAGTATTGGAATGGGATGATCCTTGATTGGCAACACTGCAAAGCAAGTAAACACCTGTTCGATTGTAAGCATGTGGTTAATCCCAAACCTCTTCAGTGAAACACTTAGGGTTGTGCTTAAGAGTCCGGTGCAACTCCCGGTTCGTTACTCAGACAAGCAAAGATAGCCTCAGGGGCCTGTTTCAAGGAAAGAAATCTCCAGCAGCGCCATTTTGGTTTCAGATCCACTTCCATCCTAGAGGA
>NW_008824932.1:7056317-7062313 GCF_000699105.1 Pygoscelis adeliae | reverse complement strand
CAGGTCTCCTGGCCTGCAGGCCTCTGCCATTCCGCCACAAGTAAGTAATATCTATAAAAGTTTTCCCATGAGTTGAGGAGCATGAATTCAAAGTTCTTCAAATCACCAATATCATATTAGAGAAAAATGAAATATATATGCACTTGAACTCACTGCATGGGTTTTTATTGGATGAGAAAGGCTTGGCTGCAGTAGAATCCTGTGCCTAAAATATAGAAAAGGAATGTGGGTTTTCTTTCCTCCGGAGTTTAGTCTTGTTTATTTTATAAGGCTAACATCTCAGAAGGGTGACTTATGCTCCAAAGCCATGTGTGAGTAATTTATATAATTTGGTATAATTTGAAAAACAGATCACTGAAACTGTGGCTCAGTAAAGCACTGAAATATATGCTTGAATGCCACTGTGAATAGATGTCTTTTTCTAAACTAAGGTCTTTTCCTAAAACTAAGCTGGGCACGTGAGCAGGCAGTGGCACGAAGAAGTAACTTTTAGCAAATCCACTTATTCATTTGGGAGCCCCACATTGTATCCTCTGTTGCATCAGCGTTTTGCTTTTTATTTCTAAGAATTTTATCCAAGTATTTTATTTAGAAATAGATTGCTGAAACAGTAGGGTTCACCACAACCAAAAGACTGACACGTGTCAACACAGACAGACACGTGCAGGACAACCTCTTATGGGCAGAAGACCTCTGCTGATTTCTCTTTCATGAAAGAGTCCAAGTGTGAAAGAGAAGTCATAGGAAATGAGAAAAGGAACAGCTACAAAATACCGGTGCTGTGGCCCAGAGGGTAAACAGGTAGATTAAATTATGAGGTAAGATCTAGCAAGGAGCTTCCAGTACCTAATATTTTAACTAAAAGTCTACAAGAACACCAGAAAAGTTGTGCTGACAACCATTTACATAATACTTTTCTAAATTTCTTATTCTATCCTAATGCATCAACGTAACAATATTGCCTATCTTGTCAAGGCTAAGAAAGAAACGAATAGAAAAGGAAAAACTGAAGCGACAACAGTGAAAGAGTAAACATAAGTAAGAGAAACGCAACTTGACAGGCAAGTTTCAGGCTTTTTGGTTTTTTTTTTTTTCCTTTCTCCTAAATATAACTGCGATTTCCTGGGGTACAGTAGTGCTTAGATTTTGACCCAGTAGTGTTTGTCATACGGGCATCAATGTCATTCAGCCTTCATTCTGATTTCATTAGCCATTACAACAACTCCATGTTACAGTCTTCTCACCTTTCACTTCAGGTTTCTGCTTATTTCTATCAAAACTGGCAACCTCTCACTACTAGCGAATTCTGATGAACATAAGGGAATTTAGCAATTAGGAGGAGCCGAAGGCAGCAATATCTGAACTTCCTTGCCCTGTAGAGTTCTCTTACATTACTGTAGCCAGACATGAGGTCTAACAACTTGCTGTGTCGTGTTTTACAAGATCTTACTTTAGGAAGACTTCTTTTATTTGCTAAGACTACTTCTTCCTCCAAACATGGATGTAACCAGGCCTCTTATCTTATCTGCATAGGAGTCCCACTCAGTCGTGTTTTGGAGGACGTTCACACTTCTCAAAATAGAAGAAAAATAGAAGCCCTACTGCTGCAGCTAGGCTACATAGCTAAATTATACCAGGGAAGAAGATGTGACAAGGGCAACTAGAACAGGACGAGTTCTTCAAGGTGTAAGTTTTATAGGATAAGTACATTAGCACTGAAGGAAAATATGCCTCTAGAAATTACTGTCTGCCATAAGCATCTGTATTTCATAGTGGCCTAAAAATGAACAGTCCAAATTCTTTTCCTATCTACCATTTTAAAACACATGGACGCTCAAAGTGAGCCAATTCCCAGCCAGCTGCAGCTACACAAATTTCAAAGGTAAACTGAGATCTTACTTAAACACTAGTCACAACTCCACATTTGGGATTCAGTCACCTTAAAACATTCTTGCAGGATCTGTGAGAGTAATGACACAATACGCTGGCGTTAACAGCAGTGCTGTCCTCAGAAGTGCCAGCCCAGGCCCCTCCTGCAACTCACGGCAGTTTGCACTGATATAGTTGTCTGTGACCATATCAAACCATTCATACTCCCTGCCTTCCTCCTTGTGCTCAGAAAAGGCAAGTTACTTTTAAACCAAAATGTACCGGTGACCTTTGCAAACTGCTTTTCCAACCATTCCTAAACACCTTTTTTTCCCCTCCATCACTATTTTGATGTTTCTGCTTCAAAAGACTTTAAATTTAGTTCTGCCATTTCCCATGTTACATGAGGGGCAAGCAATAATTACTTATTAAATTATATCATAATTTTATGTCAAAATTATTGTCATAAGATTATGAGATAGCAATTTCAGCTTCCAATGTATCCTTCGTTTACAGACCTTGACATACACAGTGCTGGAAGTGTTCTCATGTAGTCATTGTCATTATGCAGAAGTGTGTGGCTCTGAACCTGGATCCATACGGTTGCATTTTTCAAGTTAGCCAAAGCAGAAATTCTGAAATTCAGGCTGGCTTACACTTTTATGGAACATTAGTCTGGCTACAAAAGACAAATAATACCTGTTCAGCATCAATGAACTGGTACAAAGTTAACTTGTCAATAATTTAAAAACTTCTCAGAACCTGCAAAGGGTTTTACACAGTCAGCATTTTTGCCATGTGCCCATAGCAATTTTTCAGTACTAAGAGTACTAAACTGGAATTTATTATACCATTAAAACACAGCCCAACTCTGCAAGCTACAGAGTATCTGGACAGAAGTGCAGTCTCCTGAGCGGAAAGGCCTCAAAATCAGTTGACAAATCTAGGAATTATCATAAAACAAACGTATAAACTGGTAGTGGAGACAGCGGAATGGAATGGAGTAGAATTTAACCCAGTGTCTGTCAAGGTTTAACAGTACAAGAATCATAAAAGGCCCAAATATTCCCAATTTATCAAACGCTTCGAAGTCCATGCTAGGTACCTTAGGGAACTACAGCGGAGCACTGAATCCAAGTAGCAATGGAGGGATGTCTCACCTGGCTGCATCTCAGTCAGGTGCTGTCCTCAGATGCACACACATTCAGATTTCTCTACACAGCTGAGGGTCAAGTGTACCTCATCTGCTCACATCCCCATGAATCATGAGACACGGTATCCCACTACCTTCCTTCTACGCTTCAAAAAAACCCTCTAAATCCATCAAGATCCACTGAAGTTACTCACATCTAACGCCTTACCTTCCTAAAGTCTGCTGCTCCTTTTTAAGATTCAACAAGACTTGGCCGTATTGCCAAGAGGAATCGACCTATATGAGCATGCAGCTTTAAATTAAGTAAGAGTATCAAAACTTCATTATATGTGGTGCCTTGGAAGGATCAGCTGAATGAAGATTTTACAATAATAGCTCAGCACAATAATTACACCAGTCCCAGATCTGTTGTTTTGAATTTCGTCCATAACCTTCAATTTGGGTTTCACACATGTAGATACCATTGTAGAATTGTCATTCCAGTTGTGCTTTGCACATAATTTTGTTTGGCATTCTCAATGCCAGCTACCACTTGTACTACATCACATCTTTGTGACAGCTTTCTCTCAAGCTAAAGGTTCTTGGCAATGCACAGTGGATTAAAATCATTCTTATTAATATTTTACCATACTAGCTCTATTCCAATAAGGTCTGTAATTCCATCAGCCTCTCAGCACTGAGGTGTTTTGCTGAGCTCAAAAATCAACCTGAACCGATTAAACTATTAAAAAAAACCTTTTTTTTTTTTTTTTTTTTAGAAAATCTTGAATTACACAGTATTTTACTAAAAGAGACAATGGTCAGAGTACAGTACTGCAGTTCCTAGAACATACTCTTTTCAGATAAAGTTCTTTTTCTCCCCTTTCAATTAAAATATGAACTTCTGTTATTTTGAAAAGTACCTATTTCAGATATAAAATCTATACTTAACATCTTAAACAATACAGCAACTACTTTGTTTCTAGAACTGATAGTCTAACATTTCAATATGATCTGACCTATTAATTTTACACTCTAAATATTTAAGCCACTTGCTTAAAATAAAAAAAAAAATCCAGATATATGCTGAGAAATTATTAATCATTTACTTTTTTTTTTTTAATACTTTCATCCAGGAAAATTAAGAATGGTTTTATAGATTGTACAGGAGCTTATTTGCCTATTACTGCAAAGCAGTGCTTCTGCAAAGCGGTGCTTCAGATGTTGAATCATTTAATAATAGATAGCAACCTTCCACAGAAAGTAAAGAGTAATTTATCCAGCTGAAGTTAGAAATTCAATAATTTAATGTCAGTGTATTACCCTAGCTCCACACTGGGGCATTGGCTGATATTGGAGTGGGGAGGGAGTGCCTCACAACTGTCCTCTGGGAAAGCGCTTACCTTTCGGCACACATACTTGTGTCTGTACAGTCTCTACTGATACTGATAGGTTTGTGCTGCTATTTGAGCTGGCTATCACGGTGATGATGGCTCTACTGAAAAACAAACTCAAAACCTGAAATGTCATGTATTGTTCCAAAAACCACAAGCATGGATGAGAGCCTTGGCTGTTATAACGCTAGGCTGGGTTTCAACTCAGGAAAAGACACAGCCTAAATAATTTCATGATGTCAGTGGTACTGCTGTACTTTTTAGACAGTATACGTGGTATTTCCTCTAATGACGATCCCGTATGCTTAGTCAGTCATGCATGTTTTTGGCAAGCACAGCGACATCTCTTCTTCGTATTACTTATTAACTTCTGTCCACATTATCTTCTGCAGTCAGCGTTTGGTCAGCTTGCTACAAGCCTCAAGACAGGGCATATATTCATCTTAAGAATGAAATAGGACAAGACAGCAGCTCAGAGGGAATTTATGTAAAGTCTGAAGTAGAGCAAGTGACCATGAACACATTCAATGAGTGTTTCATAGCACATAGGAGTAACCTGCAGTTTTCCGAGGTCCAATTTTTGACCTAAGCCCTGTCAGATCTGCCACCTGCCTAGCTGAGAGACTGCCTCTGGCCCCCAAATGCAATGTGGCAGCTGAAATCAGCTAATGCCCTAAGGTCAGCCCTACTCTGAAAAAAATAAGAAGCAGCTGCTTCAGCACCTTTACTATGCTCCTGCCCTACTGACTTGAAATAGCCAGTTGTCTGACCCCTAGGACGCGCTGTGAGGCTTTTTGGTACCGTGGTTTAAAAGTGCTGAAGGGCAACCGTGCCACAGATGCAGTGGTATTATTATTAATCATTGGCTCTGCATAGCTACTGAATTAGGTATTTTGTGATTACTAGTTGTTTTCTTTCTACACTGATTCTAGTGTTTATTCACCAGTTTTCTGTGCTTTAATTTGGTTGATTGAAGTGCCTGGAGAACAGATAGTTCTGGTCCTTTTATAAATTCAGAAGAAAAACACAAAATAACATAAAATAAATCTGTTCTGGCATTAACCTACATTCAAGAAAAGTGAACTACTTAGCTGATTTGCAGCTTTAATTGTGCTTTTCCTGATGCAGGGTAAAAGCCTATCCTCAGTGGAAGAAGCCATTCTGGGGAAAAGGCAGAGTGCCAACCACATGTTGTTTCAAGACCCACCCTGCCATCCTAGGACAGGCAGCCAGCCACTCTGGGCACACAGGCACACACTGCTACTTATCTTAGGAATGACTACCATCTCCTAAACCACAGATAACATTAAACGAACTGGCCAGAAGAGACCTAATTATAACTCCTAGCCAACCATCTGTGCTCCCTCAGGCTGGCTCCAGGAGTGCAGGACCTGTGTCCTACCCAACCCCTCCCATCTTTTCCCCCAGTGACGGAGAGCGAACTAGAATTCAACTGCAAAGTGAACTGGTTCATGGAGCCGATTCAGAAATCCAGCAGCTGAAAAGCATGGGTTTTTCCTCATGAGTTTTCAGTTCAGCTGCGTGAACTGGCTAACCAAACAACTGCAGGTTTGCCAGTACCTAAATGAGGACGACAGCAG
>NW_008824932.1:7053637-7056184 GCF_000699105.1 Pygoscelis adeliae | reverse complement strand
AAAGAGCACGGGGTATCTCCCCCAGTAGCATATGTGCAAATCAAAGAGAATTTTTCCCTTAAACTTATTTCCTGAACCTGTATTTTAAACCTTTTCCTAAAACATAAACCTGAATTTAATAGAAGTATTTGGACATTAATTAAAAGCTCCCTCTTTAAAGTCTCATCTCCATCCTGCTCATCAATGAATTCTGTAGCTAGGTTCTCTTTTTTCTGTCCATCTAGTTCTAGACTAACTGCATATGAATGCAATCTGTTACTCCAAATCCAGATTAGTTATTCCAGATTCAGACTGGTATAAGTGAAAGCACAATTTCTCTCGAATGCCCTATCTTAAGTTAACTAACCAAGCAGGAAAAAAAGCAACAGATGCGCTATCCAGGAAAAAAAAAGCAATCAACCAAAATTGTATAACGTCAACCTGACACCATTTAAAAGAACAAGAAAAGAAGATAAAGCATACCACTGCAAAACCTCCCGCAATGTTGGCAAAGCTTGCCATTTTTTGCTCCATCATCATACTGTTATAAACTTTCTCTTGCAACCTTTTAAAAACATTATTTTCCACATTGCTTGTGCTTTGTATAAATTCACAGGAAAAGGTAGCGTACGTATTTTAAACCATCTGATATGCTTTGATTGTAAAACTTAAATCTCTTAGTAAACCTTCCTGTGCAGTAAAGACTGCCAGCTTCATAGCCTTGGAGAGCCCTGTGATGCTGAATCTTTAATAAAGACAATAAGTGGAAAAGTTATTATTTTAGATAACTTGGAGAGGTTTCTTAAAGTTAGGTACAGTGTTCCTTTTTGCCTGAGGCCACTAATCATCAGCGTCTCCAGCACTCTGCATACAAAGGTTTTAATAAAACAGAGCTAATAGACATTTTTAAGAGTCTCTACCCCTTTAAAAGTAGTTGGTGCACACATAATGTGCCATCACCTAAAGAATTATTGGCACAGATTTGATATGGCCTACAAAATTAAGCCATGGCTTCACTATTTCAAACTTGAACTCATGAAATCCTTGAACTCATTACATTATCGCTCTGTTCTATAGATAGAAAATTGAAATTAAAATCAATATGTAATCCAATTACTAACCTTGTGAACAACAGATAGATCTTGCCCAATATTCTTTTTTCCCCTACTGTAAATGCATACATGGGCTGATATAAAGTTTTTTGGATGTCTAGTTGTTTATAACGTGTTTCGTGTTTGCAAAAGGAACGTGATTTTGATGACCTCAAATCAGAAATCCGACTTTAGAAGCCACTCACCACCCAAACACTGGCAACTTCTAAACAAAACATCCTCAAAACATCAGAAATGGGGCATTCACATGACCACCGCTTGAAAATAGAGCTCCATGTGTGTACTAAAAGGACACATCCTGTAAGTTAAATCCCAGATGGTGTACACAGCGCAATGAGCTCTTTGGGGGAAGAAAACTCTTTTGATTCTCTTGGGTTTGTACAGCATCTATATTGTCATACTGGACTTTTCAGTTTGGCCTTCATTGATGTACTGCAGGTCCCGCTTGGGAATTTAGAACAGTAGTTTTCCCCCCCTTCCCTTGAACAATTAAACTGTAATCTGCAATGCAGCAATAATTTACATTGTGGCTCTAGGCAAAAAGCCTACTGCAGATTCTCCGCTAGAAATGCTATTAACACAGCTAACATCAAGGTCATTCTCAAAGCCTGTCAAGAGTATCTATAGAAGTTCCCCATCTTTTTGCATGTGCTTAAGCTTTAAGGTTGATTACTTTAACAGATGCACATAAGATCTGATTTTACTGCATGAGGTGTAACATTTATTGCCAAATGATTTTAATGGCCTGGGAAGCAGAAGCTCCAAACATAAATGCACCTCCAACAGAAACATTAATATACAGCCTCATTTAAAAGTTTGCAAAGACACTATATCTTGATACCATGACATCTAAACATACAGTATTTTGGGGTTTTTTTAGGGAGTTGAACTTGCGACCTCCGTATATTTTTTCTTACATACTGCTAAAGTGAACTAAAAACTTAAAATAACCTGTTACTTCAATTGCTTGTAAGTTTTAGGCAGTTGGCAGTAAATTTACTTTTATATAAATAAATATTATGACATTACCAGCAATCTCCATTAGGATCTAGCAGACCATGAAATAGACTTTGCAAGATCAAGCAATGTGCTAAGGCCCAGAAAAACATTATTTTATCTCCCAGCTTCAGAAATTATGAGGGAAATGAAGCACTACATTACAGTGTGAAGCACACACACTAAATAAGCCTTTTTAGTCAAGGCATTAGGAAAGAGAAGTGCAGATTACTCATAACTGTGAAAAGTACAGTTAGGTTATTTGGCACCTGCTTCTTAGCGTGATTTCCTACTGTTTTTAACTTCTTACAGAATGTGCTTTTTGCAGAAGAGAGGTTGTAGTACTTCTAATACAGAATAAGGAAGAACTCATTTTAGACACGAGGGGAGACAAATATATTCTAACACATTACCAGAAACAACTTTTCTGTTCAGAGAAAAAAAAATATTTACAGATCTA
>NW_008824932.1:7052626-7053370 GCF_000699105.1 Pygoscelis adeliae | reverse complement strand
CACCATCTCTCTGGGCAACCTGTGCCAGTGTTTCACCACCCTCAGCGTCAAAAATTTCTTCCTTATATCTAGTCTGAATCTACCCCCCTTTAGTTCAAAGCCATTCCCCCTTGTCCTGTTGCAACAGGCCCTGCTAAAAAGTTTGCCGCCGCCTTTTTTATAAGCCCCCTTTAAGTACTGATAGGCTGCAACAAAGTCTCCCCGAAGCCTTCTCTTCTCTAGGCTGAACAACCCCAACTCTCTCAGCCTTTCTTCATAGCAGAGGTGTTCCATCCCCCTGATCATTTTCATAGCCCTCCTCTGGACCCGCTCCAACAGGTCCATGTCTGTCTTCTGCTGAGGGCTCCAGAGTTGGACGCAATGCTCCAGGTGGGGTCTCCCCAGAGCAGAGTAGAGGGGCAGAATCACCTCCCTCCACCTGCTGGCCACGCTTCTTTTGATGCATCCCAGGATACAATTGGCTTTCTGGGCTGCGAGCGCACATTGCGGGCTCATGTCCAGCTTTTCATCCACCAGTACCCCCAAGTCCTTCTCGGCAGGGCTGCTCTCAATCCCTTCATCCCCCAGCCTGTGTTGATACAGGGGGTCACCCTGACGCAGGTGCAGGACCCTGCACTTGGCCTTGTTAAACCTCATGATGTTCACACAGGCCCACTTCTCCAGCTTGTCCAGGTCCCTCTGGATGGCATCTCGTCCCTCTAGTGTGTCGACCGCACCACTCAGCTTGGTGTCATCTGCAAACTT
>NW_008824932.1:7043119-7052492 GCF_000699105.1 Pygoscelis adeliae | reverse complement strand
GACCACCTAACCAATTCCTCACCCACCAGACAGCCCACCCATGAAATCCATACCTCTCCAGTTTAGAGAGAAGGATGTTGTCGGGAACTGTGTCCAAGGCCTTACAGAGGTCCAGACAGACGACATCCGTAGCCCTTCCCGTGTCCGCTGATGTAGTCACTCCATCAGAGAAGGCCACTAGGTTGGTCAGGCAGGACTTGCCCTTGGTGAAGCCATGCTGGCTGCCATGCTTCAGACCTGGCAAAGACTTAAAGACTTGGCGGGGGGGTGGAGCAAATAATTTAAAAAAAAAAAAAAAAAATCACAGAGGGAACGAGGTTTTGATTGGCAGTGGGTGGTTCAGGAAGGAGACCTGTGGAGGGGTAGGGTTCGCCTGTTTTCCTACGAAGGCCGTGCTTACACAGTCACCCTGCCTGTCAAGGCAGGTTTTAATCCTTTGGCTGATTTCAGCCAATTCTGAAAAAGGAGCTGTGGCTTCAAACTTAATTGTACTCCTTGAAGTTTCTTGTCAACTTGCATTGAGAAGAGACACCCAAATTAGTACATTCCAAGAGATTAGCAGAATTCAACCGTTAAAGATTTTTGCTTGTCAGCAACTATTTGACTGGTCAGCACTCTTCTCTCCTAACCATAGCACTGCTGTCCCTGTCCTGCAGTGGGATGGAAAGCAGGGGAAACCAACTTCTGGGGCTTACGGTATACCAAAGCCCATAGCAAACAAGTTTAATTCACTTAATACCTTAAGAAACAACCTGTTTCTCTTAGCTAAAGAAAAGAAAATATATTTTCCAGTCTGTGAATACCATATTAAAAAAAACATTTGAAAAAGAGAAAATGTTGTGAGTCACAATAAGAATGCTTTCAAAATTCGGTATTTAGCATTCCTTCCAGCCTTACTTTTTCATATCCATATTTGAAATTATCAGAAGCAATTTTTAAATTACCGTTTAATTTTATATGCCCTTACATGTGTAACAATTGAAACCAAAGTTTTGTGACACTGAAATCAAACCATCACAATGAAATTATAATAATGGTAATACAATAGGTTCTAGAAGTGCATTCAAATATAAGTATATAGGTGCTTTAAATTGTCCATAATTGATAAATTTTACACACTTTTGTGAGAATTTAGAGTGTGCGCTCATTTTTTCCAGCAATTTCTGGTTTTGTTTTTCAAAATATTAACAATGATCAAAATTCTTTTCAGAATGTGCAGTTATTCTGTGCAATTAGCTTTTATCTTTGTATCTATACCATTATTACAAAATCGGAATAAAAAGAGAAAAAATAATTTGTTTGCCATGTTAGTGCTGTTTATGGTAATAGCAGTTTTACAGGATAAAAGTCTAGGTATTATGACCTCTGTATTCTTTAAAAAAAAAAAAAAAAAAAGAGGGGGGGCGTTTGCAACCAATTTCTCTATATTGTCTCCCCCAAATGACTCCAAAATGATGCTGTCTCTTATGTATTATATTATTTCTTTCAGGCCACACTCTTGAAAACAAGTAAAAAGCTTCTAAGATGAGCGATCTCGAGAGCTTAAGACTAAGACCGTAATTCCTTTGGGCAATTATAGGTTTTTCACCTTTAGCTGATAAACAATAGAGGCCAGAAAAATCGAGCAACACTTTTACTGAAAGTCACTTTTGCCCCGTTCCTGCAGCTCCTCTGCCGTGTTCTACCCTGAAACAACACACGGACTTGGCAGCAAACACAGCCCAGCACAGCCGCTGCTTTTCCTTGTTCTCTTGGTCCAGCTGCCGGGTCTTTGGGGCCATCTGCCATCATTTTTATTACCACGCAACTAGGTGGAAATGCGTATCATCTGGGGGACTGGAGGTACAAGATTACACTTGCCACCGCTGTTTACATATTTCAGACAATTTGAAATAAATACTAAGCTGTGCAGCCCACGGAACCTCGTGTTCAAAAAAATAGCGCAGTCCTGTGGGGTTGCTGAGGTAATAGGCAATCGTTAATTTCTATGGGGAGAATTTTAAACTGCTAAAAACTCAAATCCATTTCAGAAAAGTACTGCGGGCACTAGGTTATCTGTCCGCCTTTGAGAGACATAAGCTCACTCACTGCAGGGCTCTCCAAAGAAACTGTAGTCAAAATCACGCTGCTGCTCTGAAGTGGATTTAGTCCTTTTAATGACTTCAAGCAAATCTGAATTATTCTATATGGATTCCAGTGTAGCTCCTATCATCCAATTATCTAAGTGCCTGGAGCAGTCTCTCAAGAGTTAACTTCCACTCATCCCCTCCTGCCAGGGTTAAGACAACCTCTTTCCCACAGAGCTTTTCTCAGCCAGTCAGAAAATTTTCTGTTTCCCATTCACCTCATTATAATTAGGTCATGTTCAATAAACCCCTAGTCATTTGAGATCAGTTTATCATCTCTCCTAACAAGACAATATACCCCCCAAAACCCGAGAGACTTAAACTAAATAGAAATCGTTGAAATAAACAGTTGAAATACCGTCCTCACGTATTTTTTCCTTCTAACAGCAGCCTTTGTGAGAGTCTCTCTGCCGTGGTTTCACCTGGATTGTTTTTGTACTGGCTCTGGCCGGGACCGGGTGAACCGACAGCGGCCTGTATCGTGCTGAGGTGCGGGTTTGCGGCTAAAACAGGCTTGAGAACGCGCCGATGTGCTGGCTATTGCTGAACAGTGCTTGCACCCTGCCGAGGCCTTCCCTGTTCCCCAGGGGCGGGCTGGCGGCGGGCAAGAGGCTGGGAGGGGGCCCAGTCAGGCCTGCCCGAAGGGACGCCCCGTGCCACCTAGCGCCACGCTGGGCAGTAAAACCGGCGGGAGAGGAAGGAGTAGGGGGTTGCCTTGCCAAGGTGGCGGCTGCTCAGGGACTGGCTGGGTGGGAGGTGGTGAGTGACGGCCTTTGCATCACGGGGTTTTTTTTTCCCCCTTCTTTTGTTAAAATGCCTTTATGGCGACCCAATTTTCTGGCTTTTGCTCTTCCTACTCTCTCCCCCATCCCGCCAGCCACTAGCCCGGGCCTGTTTGCTGTTACGAGCATCCGCCGCTCGGCTGCCCAGGTTGCTAGACGTTTAGCACAGATGTTTCTGCATTCAACTTCCTTCCTCCCTCAGAAATGACTCTCCGTCACAATTTACGGAATAAAAGTCAGAGGGGCAGAGGGATCCAACCGCCATTGACTTTCCACCTCTGAACAATTTGCCTTTGTTCTTCTAAAAATATTTCTGGGAATGCTTCTATCCCCAAAAACAATACACCTTCGGTGCCATGTTACTTAATGACCCATTGCACACATCATGTTTGGCAAATAAATAATAAACTAATCAGGAAAGCCACTCTTCCAAAGAACTGAATACAGTTGGGGGTGCGTGGGCTAGCACATATTATGAATGAATTTGCAAACCAAAATAGAAAATACAGAGATGCTTTTAAAAAAAATTGCAAATAAAAGCACAGTGTTACGGCAGCATTGTGAAAATGAGTTTCTTAGCCCTTGAAGGTTTTACTGAAAAAAGAGGGTAGCACTACAGATTGCATAAAGCTGCTTTGCTTTGAGGACAGATTTTTCTCAGTTTTGCTAGGGGGAAAAAAAAAAAATAAATCTGTGTTTACCTGGTAAAAGGCAAAGTGTCTCTGTGGAATAAATAGACCCATGGAAAACCCCAGTGACCATATATGAATGCTTGGTGAAAATGACAGCCCTGCACATCTCTCATCGAGGATTAATGTGTTGAATCTGAAATACGTTTTGTTTTACTGTAACCACATTTAAAGGTTATGAGCCATATGTAATGGAAGTGTGACATTTCAGGAAACATTCATCTCTGAAGTTCAAAATACCGAAGAAGAACCTTTTACAATTTTAACCAGCTCTCCTGTGCACACGCTACTAGAAGAATCACTTTTAATTTTTACCTTTTTAATCTCATTTGTGAAATATTAAATAAGAATCCCACATTCATGTATGCCTCTCGTGTCAGAAAATCCGTGCCAATAAATTTGATATCCGTGCACCAGCATTTTGCTTTGTCTGTTTCTTCAGCAGAATTTCCTGACTATTATCTTTTCCTTTTATATATATATATATTTTTTTTTTTAGGTAATATCTAGAAATCCATATTTCTAGAAGTAGGTTTTAAATCACTGTCTGAAAGAGCCTGTCCATTAATTATAGAGGACCAGAGTATAAGAACTTAGGCACTTAAGAGGTGATATTCAGACTCCCTCTCAATGAAGCCAATACTTTAAAAAAAATTCCTCTGTTATCACGCCAAGTTAAAATAACATTTAGTTTCACTAAGGTTAAAATTTTAAAATAACTACTCAAAAGACAATTTCAAAAATTCGAAGCAGCACAACTGACTAACTTTGTATCCCTTTTGTAAACCAAGGAAAAACAGCGCTACACCGCCTACTAAGGAGCTACTCTCCTCCTTTGCAAGTGTATTTCATAAATACATTAGCTCTTTCCTCCTAACTGAAAAAGTACTAGAGACATCTGAAAAGGTTAATGTCTTTTATTAAATCAGTCTACTCAATTTACTGCCCTCCTTCAGTCAAATATTATTCCAACTGTAAGAGGAAGTTGAAGAGATCAACCTTTGTTTAAACGTTTGTCTGATTCTAGACTTAAGTTAGCAGAGAAGCAAAATGAAACGGAACCATCAGCTTCCACGCTTGTTATCCAAGAACTGGAAATGAAACATATACAGACTTATAGCTCTAAAATTTACAGAACATATTCTTTTCACTATTGTTAAAGCCTTTTAGTTGCACGATCAGCTTGATGTAGTCCTAATGATAGTTTCCTAAATATTTCATTTGTTTCTAATTTTCTATTCCGGTCATTAAAAACAAAACGTAATGGACAGCAATCCCAGTGCATATTAAGGTTACCTCAAATCTACACATAATTAATTTCCTCTGGTGCCTAATAAAGGTTTCCTGAAAGGATGCATGCACTTGATGGTCCTCAACCGCATTTTAAAATAACACAAATATAAACTCGATTCTGTGCAACTTCACTTAAACACACGCTTTAAATTGAAGTTTAAGTGCTTTGCTGAATCCATTCAGCACTGCGGTATGGGGAATATTACAGTGTTTAAATGTTAATCTTTCAAAACCAGTTTTTATTAGGACAGACTTGTTCTGATCCTTTCAAGCTGACAGGAAAGCACCGGAGTAAACAGAATCAAGAGCACAAAGAAATCTTTCTCTTCTTTCCAAGACAGAACAAGGAAAAGTTACTGCCGGAACTCCTGAGTTACCTTTTCCCCCAGAGGTTTGCGTTATGAAACTCTGTACAGGCAAATATTGCCGTATTATGCTATGGCATGTAAATGCGTTTACTTCACACTATTGTGAACCTAGATGTAGAAAAACTAAGAAGAAAAATGTGTGTGCGTAACCTGGGGGAAAGGTGGGGAAGGAGTAAAACTTTTCAATGTATAAAATCCTAGAGAATCTGACCCAGCAACACATATTTCCTGAAAATCAGATCCGGAGCCCAGATTTTTCATGTATTTTACATTTCAGGATTAACCAGTTCTTTGCTACCTCTCAGCCTCTCTTCTGCACTTCAACTTACTTGCTGCAACAAACTGCAAGGTATTTTCAAGTCCACTTTTCAGAGGACTCCTGGACTCCTCTGAGCCCACCCACCTGAATTTTCCTTCTGTGAAACCCGGGATGTGCAAGGGAAACAGGCTTCGACATTATTATGCCTATCTCCTTCCAGGCTTGGAAATATTTCCTCTTTCATGCTTTACAAATAAGTAAATATATACGTGTTGTAGTACGAACCTCAAACATTGACTCCTTTGTGAGAGAGATTTTCACAGCTCAGCCACGCTTTAAAGCCCCGAATACAGCACTTCACTTACCCAGCAGGATTGCTTAGCAGACTTAAACAGTTTCAGCAGCTCTCAAGAGTTCCCTTCATGGAAAGACTTGGCCCAAGACAGGCTACTTAAAATCCCTCTGTGTTGTACACCAATTCCAGTGATTTCTTCTGTGTCCTTCACTGCTGGAACCTCACCCTTTCCTTGCTGAATTGTAACGTGGTGAAAGATTCCCTAGTTCCCTGCTGCCACGATGCCTATGGACAGTACAAAATGGTAACAGTTAGGTTGGTGAACTACGACAGGAGCTTACAGCGCTGACCATGTTTGTTTAACTGTTACCTCCTCCCGCACCTTTTGCTGATCCATCCACATGGAGACTAATGCCTAAATTGTGACTCTCTGGGTCAAGACTGTCTCCTTGCCTCTCTATTTCATGGAGATCTTTCGTGGAGAGGCTCGGTCCTTGCAGTGCCTAGACATTACCGTAATATAAGTTACTTCTACTAATAATTATGTCATTATTAATGCTAGTACGTATGTCATACAGAGAAAGATTTCTAACAGCATCATAAACAAGTCCAGGCTTTGCTTTGATGTGTGTGAGCCCGTTCTTGAATAACAATACTAAAATACAACCTTAGCACTTAAACATTATACGCATCCCCTATTTATGATCTCGGTGCGGTAGCAATCAATATTCCCCTTCCTGAAACAGCTCTCTACAAACACCATCTTCAAAAACTGGCGAAGTCTCTGGTAACATACTGCACCTACTGGTAGCACAACAGTAAGGGCAATTCAACCCTTTGATTTTAAAACTTTGCACAAGCCTTGACACACTGTACGCCTTCACAGTGTTGTTCCAGTGCTCAAACATTACTGCTCGGAAAACCCAGCTGTAGATGTCTTTCCAGTAGGGATAAATGTGTGACAGTCTCGTCTGTCTCCAGCTAAGCCATGGTGACCTGCACTGCACTTCAACGCGGTACCTCGTTAGCAGCAAAAGGAAAGTGCTGCCTAGGGGAAAGGAGACAGGAACTGGGTATGTTTACTATATTTTTGGTAGAAGAGTTCACAGAACCCTTCCCCTGCTTTTCTGGACTATCTGTCTTCAAAACACAGCATTGTCTCCCAAGGACTTTTGGAGGAAGGACTTCTCTGGGACAGGGTGGAATAGCAGGTCAGGATGTGAGTTAATTCAATACTTACTCGGAGAGATCTCTCCGGGGATTTTCAAGGATTCATGGCCACACCAATGCTCGACTTGATTCAGAGCGAGAACGTCCCCTAGGTTCCTATAACAAGGCAAAAACCTTAAACGCTCTGCATCTTATTACTGTCCATGAGGGCGGGTAGGTGAGATGGTCTCAGATTCTTTTCTTCCTTTTTCTTTTTTCCTTTTTAATTTCTCCGGGCATTGTTTTGTTCTGCTGAAAACCAAGGTGGCATCAAAATCTCATTTTTTACAGAAATCTTGCTGTTATACATTGGTTAACTGTAATGAAAAGATCCTCTATCACACGGTATTATTAAAACAGAGACTTTACGCACAGCAAACAGGAGCAAGTGAGAGGGTTGCCATAGCCTGCCTGACTATTTAACTGGCAATTAACACACCTATTATTTTATTCTATCTTTTTTCACTAGGAAAACAAGTTGGCAGCTAAGAGGATATAGTCTAGAATTTACACTATCAAAGTAGTTATATATTACGGAGTTTTAGCACATTCAGCAAGTAAGATAAATGCTACCACTTTCCACACTCAGCTTTGAAAACGTGGCCTGTAAGTATTAAAACCCTCCCAAACACACTGGGAAAAAAAACTTGCAGATGTACAAACCAGGATGAATAAAAAGAGTACCTGTGAATATTTTGACCTCAAAATTGTACTCAAAATATGAAATACATAAATTTTAGAAACACTGCCTGGTTTTGATGCCCTTGAATGCAGGCAACATTTTTCTTAAGAGACCAAATTACTTCAAAGCATTACTGACACCTTGGACATCTACTCAAAATCACAAAAGCCATAAGGCATTTGTAGACTGTTGTCTCATTTCCCTCCACGGTTTGTCAAAGCGCTACAAACGTCCAGGGCTACCTAAGACAAGTAGCAAGAATCTAGAGGCCTTATCAAAAGGCTAGAGAAGAATGGGCCTCAATTAAATATATCCTTAAACAAGACAGATCTTTGAATTGCAAACATATGATCTGAATACTACGTTGAGTAGTTTTCTTGTAGGGGAATCATCGGACCATACCTTTCAGCCATTACGAATTACTGCTCAGTATCCCTTTTTATTACGCCAGCTGATAGATGGTCAGATATTGGTGAAAGACAAGTTGCCTAGAAACTGGACCCAGTCCAGCCACAGTAACTGCGAAGGAACCTCCAAGACACATGGCTATTCCCAGAGCTAAACACTGTTTTCTCTTCAGCCGGGACCTGGCGAAGGCGCGCTGGCTCATGCCTGCCACCGTAGGCTTCCTTTTGCAGGCTAGCACTTTGCGCCAGACTGAACGAGGAAATAATATATCCCAAGCCCTTTGAACTCTGACACACTGTGGAGGTGAGGCGTTCTGCCTCTACCTGCATGCTGCTGCACTAACATCTCTTGTTCCCTGAAGAGCAACCAGTGTCCACCAACACTTGGCCTTAAGACTCCTTTGTCACTAGGTAAGGAAAAGCATAGGTCAAATTTATTCTGGCTCTTGATTGCAAAGCAGAAAACAGTTACCAAACGGAAATCGGTAGAACAAAAGATCAACATCTACCTGGAACTCAGGGCGATTATGGGCTGCTGAATAGATTTCCTTCCCTGGACATCTCTCAGCTGCCTGGGCTGAGGGTCTACTTCAGCAGACATCCTCCCCTCATTGTTTCTTCTTTGGAAGAAACAACTCTTACCCTGGTTCATGGTCTTCTAATTATATTTCTTTTCTTCTAGCTAAATATTGAGCACAAAGAAATCTTAAAAACAGATCCTGACACCCCCCCCAATACCTGCTTTTCCTGCAATTCAGTACGCTGATATCATTGTATACCAAATGCAAATTACCACGCGTAGCTCACTGGGAACAAAAGCTCTTCTAAACGTAACCTCTTCTCTCTGGATGACTTTCCAGCGCGTGGGTATTTTAGACATGGTTCACTCTCCCTACAATGCATGTGAAGTAAGAGCAGTTTGATTTACAACCCCACTGCTATGGTATATTTTCAATTAGCCCACTTTCGCTAACCTAAGCAACTATGCTTAGCTTATTGCAATACTTCCTAAATCACCGTATGCGCTCAGAAACCATTTATCACTCAGATACCATACAACTAATACCATTTTCAACTTATCCCCAGCATTTTTGTAGAGACAGAGACAGAACACCTCACGGAAATGGGTGGATTTAAGAAGGCACCACGTTTGGACTGTGCAGCACCTTCTCCCCATGCACACTGTCTGTAGGGAATCTGCCACAAAGCTGTAAAAGGAGAAATGACTTGAGAAATGTTTTCAGTATTAATTTAAATCTACAG
>NW_008824932.1:7013788-7043098 GCF_000699105.1 Pygoscelis adeliae | reverse complement strand
CAGGAATGAGATTTTTTTACTAGCTATTTACCGTAACACACTCCTGTGTTACATCAAAAGACTCTTAATCTCACCATAGCACGGTGATTATAAATTACCAAAAGGTCTTTTGTAGCTATGTAAATCTCCTAGATGCCTTTAGCCGACAGTCAAGCCCTGTTCTTCCACACATCTTCCAGCCACTTGGCTATACCCCCAGACTACAGCTTCCCACATGCCTTGACATTTCATCCTACAAGTTAGAACCGGCCAAAGAATATTAAATTTTAATATTGATTTTTAATAACTTCTACATAATAGAAAAAACCTCTCTACCTGGAAGACTATGAATTATGAGTATTTCTGAATTATCAATCAGATGATTAAGACATTGTTGTAGGTAATTGATTTAATTGCAGGTTTTATGCAGCCCAAGTTTTTCTCCCCACTCTGTGACTGATCTGGTATCTAAACAGTAACATGGGTTCCCTCCTTTACCTTTCCAAACCCAACCTAAGGTTAAGAAATAGCCTTGAATGAATCGTACACATATTTTGAAGGTTTTACCTTCTCTGGAAGGGAAGATGGGAAATGATAACAGGAAAGAAAAACTTTAAATATCTAAGACGACCGAATGTGAACAGATGCAAAATGGTTTCCGAGGCTCTTTTCCCTGCCCTTTGAAAGGGACACCAGCAGCAAGGCAAAGCGCTTCCGCAGAAGGCACCTCTATCCTGTGAGCAACCCACCAATGTCTGATTTAAATTTACATCATGGCAACTATTAAAAATAGGCGAGGCCTTAGACTTTAGGCATTCAGAGACTGTAACCGACACAGCCCTGATCAGAGCTGCTCTTAGTGTCCCCACTGTGCTTGTACCAGTATTTGTAGTCATCTACAGTTCCCCTTGAAACCCTTAGCTCCTACATCTCCAAGTATTAGGTAGGATTTTTATATATTCTTTTAAAAAAAAAATTGATACACAAAGGAAAATATTGCTAATGGGATCCTGTGTCCCTTATAAATTTTCATCACAGGCTTTCCTTAAGAATATTACGTAGGAGGGAGAGACACACTTTCTTGTTTCTCTTCAAAACCAAATGTTCTCTCCTAACACTTCATTTTTGTCCATCAAAAGCATAATTTAGAGCTGTTTAAATAAATTTTGCTCATTTCTATAATCATAAAAAGGTAAATCAAATCACATGATGTACAAGTGAGACCAAACGCATGTTTTAAATCCTAAATCTTGTGTTTAAAATTATTGTGAAATGCTACAAACTAGTGCACCTGGTAATCTAATTCCATTGTCCACAAGGTGGGCTCCTGTGGAGATTACATAATACAGCAATCTGAGCGGGCTTTTTAAAAAAGCTTTAAAAGCTGCTTTAAAAACTAATGGCATAAATGACCACATAAGGCTACGTTTCTGAACTCCCTACTTACAGGTACCTCATTTTTCAAAATGTAGACTTAAAAATTAAGAAAGATTAAGCCAAAGAATAGAATCATAGAATCATTAAGGTTGGAAAAGACCTCTAAGATCATCGAGTCCAACCGTCAACCCAACACCACCATGCCCACTAAACCATGTCCCTAAGTGCCTCATCTACACGTCTTTTAAATACCTCCAGGGATGGTGACTCAACCCCTTCCCTGGGCAGCCTGTTCCAATGTTTCACCACTCTTTCAGTAAAGAAATTTTTCCTTGTGTCCAATCTAAACCTCCCCTGGCACAACTTGAGGCCATGGTCTGTCTCTTCCTGGAATAACTCTTTAACCACTACAAATCTGAAAGCTTGTTAGGGATGGTCTTCAAGTCAAAACAGTACATCTTTAATTTGAAAGTTATCTTCCTTGACCCAGAAGTCCACTATTACTTAAGTGGAGTACTGCCAGTAGCCATTTAAACCACGTCTGCAGTTCATTAGCCCATCCCAGTGGTCAGGTACCTGGCCCCGAACCATCGGCTTCGCTGGGAACTGCCAGATAATCCAACGATGCCATTGCTCCACAATTACTAAGCACTTTTCCCCGTGTTTTAACTCACCTCTTTAGTTCAGGTTAGAGACCGCTGAATGTGAAGGGCACTTTTGCACTGTGGTAGCTTATATAGTTGGAGATACAGGTTAGAATTCAGGTATCATTTCTATATAGACTGACACCTCGGTCTATGTACCCCATTTTCAAAGAGGACTGAGGCCAAAAAAAAGTATGATATCGTCATACAAGATGGCATAGGTCATACAGGTCTCCTGAAGCAGGATCCCGTAATAGGATGACGAGAGAAGAGTCCTACAATCTCACAACAGATACACCTGGAAGTGTGGGATCACTAAGGAACTGCTGTGCTTTACCTTGGTGACTTTCTTGGGTGCTCGCACATACATACGTTACTGCTCGGGTGCTCAGGCACAGGCTAAATGGGATCCCAACTAACAGCCCCTTTTTCTACACAAACACTGTAGAAAAATTATTCAAGCGGTACATTGCTTGCAGCGCACAGCAGTACACAACACAGTATACACTCTGCAAGCAGTACTAAAAGAGCATATCTGGATCAATGTGTCCGCGCTACAAAAATTGTTACCTGTGATCCGCTAAACATTGTTCTGTATCTAACATAGGCTCAATTAGTAACAGAGAAAGCAGGTTTCAACAATTTTTGATTAATTTTTATGTGTTCTGTAAAAATCTCTAGGATGAAAATCATGTCCCACTTAATAAAGTTTTGGGGTTTTTTTAATTATTTCATCCCACATCTATAAAAGACCTGTTCTATGCTTTCTTAATACAAAGAGAAAAAAAATAAAGGGTTTCCATTTGTACAGTGCATATATTTTTCTTTCCTCTCTCTGATGCTTGACCTGTTTGCTTGTCATGATCAGAACGCAAGTCCGACACGACACGGTACTTGCAGGATCTGTGGTGTGAGCTATATGAATACTGACTAACAGAAAACCACCTGTCACAGCTAAAACGTACCCCAGCAATTTGCTGTACAGCCACAGCAGATCGATCAGCAGAATGGCTCACTGCTGAGGCACAAACCCTGGTATGGCTGGGGCGTTGGCAGCTCGCAGGAATAGCAATAAATCCAGACTAGCGAGGAAGTCCGGAGGAGCGCTGGTGGTTCAGGCTTCTCCGCTGCCGAGCCAAGGCCACGCTACAGCACTGCTGTTCAGCGCCCTGAACTTCCGCAACGCTCCTTTTCTGCCGAGACACAGAAACCCCAATCACAGCATTTCTCTTTTTCAGTGAGAAAAAATTGTGCACTGGGTAAATTCCAACATAGTTTATGATGCTTGACTTACCCAAGTTGTGCTTGCCTCTTCCATGCAGCGATACCATTCTTGGTTTCACTTCTCAAACCACTATTTCTAGTTTCTGGACTTCTGCTAGGTTGTAGTCTAAGGCTGGTGAACTGATCTCTCTCCCAATCAGCTAGCACATGAGTATCTTTGTGATATTTTTATATTTGCTAAAAACGAGATTGATGGCAATGCATCTGTGGAAACTTCTCATGCACGAAGGGCAAGTACTTCTTGCAGTGCCGGGTACCTTTAATTCACACAAATATACCTCATATTGTGGCTAATGTAACGGTACCTAAGCAACAGAACACTTTTGTTGGTTTATTTGTTTGCATAATAGAGAAGTTCTGATAATCTACTAATAAGGAGCGGTGCTAGAGACCAAGGACAGGTACCTCTCCAACCAGGACGGGACAAGTGTCACTGCAATTGTACCCATACCACACATCAATT
This sequence comes from Pygoscelis adeliae, assembly GCF_000699105.1. Taxonomy (NCBI): domain Eukaryota; kingdom Metazoa; phylum Chordata; class Aves; order Sphenisciformes; family Spheniscidae; genus Pygoscelis; species Pygoscelis adeliae. The sequence goes on along the minus strand of NW_008824932.1, from coordinate 7,039,351 downwards.
TTAGTGATAACAGACAGGAAAGAGAGTGCCTCCCGCGTAAATCCAAGTCTGATACTAGCGATGGTTTCGGTGGGCAGCCAAAGTTCAATGTACAAAATAGACTGCTAGCCCAAATACGGAAAAAAGTGTCTAGAAACAATCATAATATAAAAATGTGGTTACACTAGGCAGAAGTGTTTGCAATTACTGCTTATTTATGGAAATACAGCACATTAAAATGACAAAATTCTACTTGAAAAAGCACCAATATAAATTTCTAAAAAGTGACTTTTGCAAGATTTTAACATTGTAAAGGCAGCATAATTAGATACGTCTCATGAAGCGTAATCAGATAAACTCCAGACAAGTATGGAATAATGCAGAACAAAAAAAGATGTAACAAAAAAACCATCTATAAGAATGTATTTTCTCCTTTTCACAAGGTGTTAGCCTTAAGGGGGGCGGGGGGCTTACGGCTGCTCCAACACACGGGAATACTCTCATGCCTCCAAAATCCAGGCATTGAAAGAAACAGTCTGCCTCAATCCCACGTGTGGTGAATGACAAGAGATGGGGTCCTTGTGGGTGCATTTCAGAATTCCTACGATGGGCTCTGTCGAGGACTGCTGGACACCTAGAAGTCAGCGTTGCGATCCTTCTCTTAAATTACTGACAAGACATCGAGAAGTCTGCAAGGCTAGTATTCCAAATCAAGACAACAAACACCTTCGTAATTATCAAAACAATCAATAATCACAGTGCCTTATCAGTAAGGCACTGAAATATAACAGTGGCGTGTAAGCTCAGTTATCACATTAGAAATCAAAAAACTTGCTTAAGAATGACTTCAAATAAGAATAGGAAGATCATTAGTCTGTTCCAAACAATAGCTGGTTATAGATTAACACCAGTATAAGATCAGTTTTTAGGTACTGAAGGCATCAGATCTGTTGATCAAAGTGACTCAGATAAAGACACAAAGCAGGGAAATGAGGTTATCACACTTTTCACAAGTAAAACACTTCCATTAAGTAAAACAGTCTAGTCTTAGCTGAGAACTTGGAGTCCAATCACAATTTTGCAATAGCAGCTTATGCTAAATATACGTATGTGTACATATATGTATATAGACGTGCACATACATACAAATTTCATTTTATATATTTCTATAATTAAATTTGTGTATGTATATATACATACACATGTATGTATATATACAGATGTGTATATATAGGTAAAATTTGAATATGACATTTGTAAAAAATAATAGATGAATGATAAATAAACTTAAGAACTCGGAGGAAGTTCAGTCAATGCAGGATCCTCACTCTGTCTAGCGGAGAAAACATTTGGCTATTAGAGTCTGGGTTTACATTAACGTTGTGTTTCGGAGAAGTAAAGCGGATTTGAAGTGAATCTCTCGATCATCTTCCCACTTCCAGGTGTTGGTTTGGTGGCAGAGCAGCGTTGATGCACGTGAACCAGGTTCCTCGCAGCGAAAACTAAACCAGAAGCTCTCATCCACGTGCACGCCAGAGGTCTTCCAAGCCCTAACAGATACACGCAAGTTCAAACTGCTAATTGAGCATAAACACCCTGAAGATGTTCAGTCGCGGAGACAAGTCTCAATTTAGGCTGAAGCAAAATCTCAAGACACGTGCGCAGCGAAGACGTAGAGGCTTTGGCACCGCCGCCACAGCCTGCTGATCAGCTCCTGCCGCGCCGGACTGCTCGGTAGGAGGGACGTAACCCCGTACCAGCAGACGCAGCAGAAGGCAGTACCGGCGAAAGAACGGCTGCGCTCAGGGGACAGCCACCTCCCGAGTTCTTGTCTTCTTCCTACTTGCTGTTAAAGTATCTGGATAATGCAGTCATATACGTGATAAACATTTATAAACTCAGACAGCTCTGTCCAGAAGCAAAGAATTTCTACAAAACTGATTTAAAAAAAAAAAAGGTTTCTGACGGTGTATGTATTTGGTGATGGGGCAGGTGTACATCATAGCAAGTATATGCCCTATAAAACTAGATATTGGTCCATGCTTTTGAAGCATAGCACAATTTTTCATTAGCCAGTTTCTTTTTACCCAATCCCCACCTTCCTGAAAGGAACGGGGACCGAGATGACCCTTTGTTTCAATTGCCAATTAATTTATTAAGGAAAAAATACAATGTTAGTAGAAAGCAAATCCGATCTATTTACACTGTGATTGTACTTAATGATTACACTGAAAATAAACAGGATATAAAAAGAAGAAACATCATTTAATATCATATGTATACATAATTTTACTATTTGACAGAGACAAAATACCTCCTCTTCGATCAAAAATGTTAACAAAAACTCTAATAATAAAGTTTTGTATAACGCCTTTGGGAAAAAAACGACAGCACTGCAAGTAATTAGAAAAAATAATTAGAAAAATATTGTAATGGAATAGCTGATAGTATTTGCCAAAAAGACTGGGGAGAACTGTAACGATGCGTACAGCTGAGAAGGACTGGAAGGTGAGCAGCTGAAGGGATAGCTATTAGACTGGTTTTATCTTCCCTGTCAAGCTCTCCTCCTTTGTAAACCAGGAAGTTTTTAAACAAAACATCACCACCAACAAAAACAAACACAGCCAACAGCATGTGAGCCCAAGAATGTAAGGCTGCAGTCTGAGAAAGAAACATGTTTTTCCATCCTCGGTCAAGCCTGATGTTCCTCTAAAAGAAATGAAGGGACAGCTGCCAGACTTTAAAAAAAAAAAAAAAGTCAGGTGTTCACATGTACAACTTTTATAAAACAGTAAGCAAATTGAAAGAGAAATCTACTTTTTTTTTTTTAAAGTATATTGATTAATGCTCCATAGAAGAACTAGATAACACGCGGGAGATGAGTTTCAAGAAACTAAAACCCAAAGTATGCTTTGCCACATTCCTGTAACTTTGTGCATTCACTGTACAAATACTCTCCGCTCCTTCAGAGCGTGCTGGCTGTTGATAAAGAGCGAGCTCCCTTAAAGAGAGCAATTCTTAGAAGTTGTTGACAACTACGTCTGCTTTCTGCCAGAGCTCTAAATTTACCCTTAGGAAAGCAAGCACGAGCACGTTAAGCTCAACCATTTCAACATATAGCTTCTAAAATGCGTGTATCTAAATAAACAACTAGAACTGCTCTTGATATTCTACAAGAAGCGAAATAATTAGGCCCATTATTGGTATACTAAGTTTCTACTGTGAGGCACTGAAGTCGGCGAGTTCAAAGTATTCCTGTGGTTTTTTATTTCCTCAGAATTCTGACTGTTATTTCTTCCTGCTCTCTCCAGATGGAGGTAGGCCCTTCTTCCCACAGTGAAACCGCAAGTTAATTTGCAACAGTAAGAAAATTTTTTAATATATGAAACTGCCAAAAATCCCCACAAAATAAGACAACTGTAAGTTTTCTTGCAAAGAAACAATATCTATTAAGGCCCAGGTGACACACTGAGAACTGCTAGATTTTACGGAAAACCAGACGTTCCTACCCCAGCCTGAACAACCGAAGAAGATGAGAACTTTCAAGTCAAAATTAAACTGCATTAATGGTTGGCAGCAATGAAATCAGCTGCTCAACTATTCTGAGGAGTTTCAGAATTATTTCTGGAGGAAAAAAGCACAAAATAAAAACACGCTGAATTTTGAAAACACCATTCCTTTAAAAAGATACAGGGCATCTATTTGGGAATCTGTAGTTACACCAAGGGCACATTAAATGGATGCGCTAAGCCTCCATTAATAATATCAAAAGCTAGAATCCGTAGTAAAACTTAAGCATATACAAAAGCATCGCGTTCAGAACAGAAAGATGTGCATTAAAATTCTTTGACTAATAGACAAGCTGTTTGAAACTCTGACCTAAAAAAAAAAAGCTCTTTCTTCTATCTGAACACAAGCTGTATATTAAACAGTCTATTTTGCTTTGAAGTATATTCTGCTTTCACATTTCTGTTCTCAGAAGACTGGAGTTACTCACCAAATAGAAAAAACAGCCTTAGATATTTTTTCTTTTCAAGTCAGAACTTTCCTGCTCTGACCTGAACATGAAGTCAGTATTCGTGGCAAACGTTCATTACTAATGCTCCTGAAATCTGTCTAGCTTTTGAACCACACAAAACAGGTATATTCTCATACTTCCAGCGTGGCAACAACAGACTCTTCATTGTCCTAACATCATGTGCGCACTCCACAAAGACATCTAGCAGCCACCGGGCCTCTCTGCATCTAGCAAAAGCTCATTCGCGTAGCGTACAGTACAAGCCAGACTACCAAAGACTTCTGCCTGGAAGAACAGTGAAACGTGTTCACAAAACTCGGTACGAAATATAAAAAGATTTGATGCTTAGAAGTACCCCATGCGAACCGACACTTGTCGGATCTGGAGAGTCACATTAAAAAAAAAAAAGACAAATCAGCACAGGAAAAATTTCTTTAACACACCTTAAAATGAGACTAGAAGGAGGTAAAGGTCTATTTAAACTAGTTGTACATCTTTGAACATGATCTGGAAGTAAGGAAACAGAAAACAAAAGAGTGGCAGACATTTAAAGCAGAAAGAACAGCGATGCTAATAATGAGTGAACTAGTCAGCTGAAGGCTATCGAATAAATTAGCAGGTCTGTATATTGCAACTTCAACCAAAAAAGTAGGTGAAATCTACACTAATGATGTTTCCATTTGACGGACTGGCTTTTTAAAGGCTTGGGAGGACTGCGAGATAGAAAGAAACCATGAGGAATTTCAAAAGTGGTTCAAGCAGGCTGCACGGCAAATCTTCAAATTGAGAAATACACTTCCCTAGCAGAACATTTCTCTGATACTCACCAGACACGTGCATTTTACAGAGGTTTCGCAGTCCAACCTATCCTAGTCTCCAAATCACAGGTTTCAAACAAGATAGATGACTAACAAAAGAGCTTAGAAGTTAGTACTGAATTCAGACACGTCATATGGAAAAACAGGAACCCATGAAAGCACCGTTGCTGGTTTCTACAAAAACATTAGACTGACTGTAGAGAACCAAAACATTTAAGTGCCTTTTAAAGGTAGCCAAGGTCTCCACTCTAATAAATGTAAAGAAAAATCGCATTTAACCTAGTCTTTGTGGTAAATAAGAGCAGCGTACAAAGTTTAACGTATTTGAAGTGTCTCATAAGAGAGTATCTCACAATGAAAAAGTACCTGGTAAGAAAGTACCAGATACAGCACGTCTTGAAGTTCAAGGCAACCGGGATCAGACTGTGCTATACTCTGGAAACTGTTGAAAGCAAAGATGCAGCAGTTACTCATGCTGGTTTCTCGTTAAGACCATAATAACCTGGACTTCCGAGGCACGCTAGAAAGTTTACAAGTTTCAATCTGCATGTTTGCAGTTCCTGGAGATGGAAGTTGAGGCAGCGGGAGTGCGACTGAAAAGATTTAAAAATCCAAGTGTTTTTGAGACAAGTTGTTCCTATTATTTACACAGGCTCAGAAAGTCAGAAGGGAATATATCCTCTAGTACAACTGCAGGACTTAGTTTCAAATGCACATGCTCACTGAAAAATCCAGAGTAAAGGAGAAACATCAAAAGTCATGATGTATTTATATTACATTAACCACTAGAATACTGTACTGAAGAGACAGTGGTACTAGCAATATAAATGACTCTACATACAAGGAAAAATAAGTATCTCAAACAACAAAGAGAGAAGATATCAGCTTGTTTAATTTGAAAATATTTTCTTTCAGTTAACAGAACAGAAAGATATGGCTTGATCAAGTTGTTTTTAAGAAAATGAGTCCTACTTATGATAATCTCCAAAACAAAAAGATTCCTGACAGATCATTCATACTTTGGATCAGTCTGCTAGAAAGAAGGAGGGGGGGGGGAAGTTCCTATCGGTCACTTTTGACGACGGTGCATTCTGCAACACTACAAAAACTAGTTCTATGTCTATTTTAATGCATCCTAGACTAAGTCAATCTTAAAAGACTGAACTGAAAATGAGTATCTGAGATGAGGTTCTTAAAGTATTCTTTATTAATATCATTAGAAGTTGCAGAAACAACTTTCTTGTAATATAAAGGCACAGGGAGACAGTTTTGATAAAATATTCCAATCAAACAGTAACTTACAGTACAAAAGGACAATTGTAATGCACATACAAACCCCAAACATCTCATTCAAAAATATTTCACCATGTTCATCAATAATAATGGGCAATGACTAAAAATATAAATTGTTATTGTACAATAAACATCTGATAGGTGCAAACGGAACAAGATTTATTGCTTTCCACAATTTTTTTCCCTGTAGTGGTTTAGTTTTTTTTAAAGTTCCAAATTCCTTTTATAATCGGCTTTAGTAACATATTTCTGAGGGAACTAAACCCCAAACCAAATCTGATAGGACGTTCTGACAGTTACCGAACCACCTCGAGTAGTAACCAGAACTGGCAGTGTTTGTTTCTTTTACTACTTTAACAATCATACTCCAGTCGCTCCTTGGGAAACGTGGCAGATGTTTAGAAATGAACTTTAGCGAGTCAAGGCTTTTATGGTAGGGTAGTATTACCTAGTCTGAGGGTTAGCCTATTTTCTTCAAATAAGTGGATTTTATGATGAAAAATAACATGAAACTTCTCCGACAGCTTGTGCCAGAGCAAGCATGTAAAACAGTTTTCAAATGAGGGGAGGGGAGAAATGAAAACTAAAAGCTGCGTTGGGCATTCTAACTTTAGAAAAGGAGACAAGGGACTGGGAGCAAGTGAGGACTACACAGGCAAAGATGACAAAGTGAGAATTTCGAATTCTAAAGTATCCTTAATATCGTCATCTAAGAAATCAAAAAGCACTCTGCATCTTTATACGGCTCCATTTTTCCAGCTTTGAGAAAGAAGGGCCAGTCAGCGAGTTCACTATTTTCTTCACCTTGCACTTGCAGCAATTCGGTAAAGCAACAGTTTCCATCAGTCTTTTGATGCAGTATGACAGGCATACTAATTTTGCTCTTGAAAGTAGCACAAGAATTCCAAGCACCTTGCTTGGAATTCTTTTTAGCTTGTACAAAATATTGGTTTATACACGCATTTACGAAATGTTAGTTTCCTTCATTACTGTTACAAGAAGTAATATGCATACATTTCCTAAGAATATCTTTTTATGAATAAGACCTCAGGAAAATGAAGCATTATAGTAGTTGTAAAGAAAAAAAATATAAATAAATAAATTAAAAAAAACGAGGAGCAAGCTTTGAAGTGAGTTCTTGTAGCAGTAACTGAGGTTTTTATAAAGACTGTAATTTATGAGAACAACTCTAGATTTACACAAACCTCAACAAGTCAATTTTAACTGCACTGGGAATAGTCTAACAGTTCAAGAAAAGGTGTCTAGAGTGAGTCTAGAGTGAAGACAGCTTAATCAATTTAGCTGGTGAACCAAAAGATGAATATTCAGTAAACTCCGTTACACTTGAATTCAACGGAATTGGGAATGATGTAAAACAAACAGCTATTATTACTATTATTATTCAAATTATTATTATTCAGTATTATTCAAATTAGGTTTTTCTGCTAGTATAAGCACATAGTTTTAGAAGTTTGTCAAAGAGTAACCAAGGACCACTGAAATTTAAATTTTGAGAATTATTAGCTTCACTACAGTGTAACATTTTCCTTTACTATTTGTTTAGAAACTACTAAACAAAACCATTTTCTTTGGTTTATGCTTAACTACACTGGACTAGTTAATTTTTATTTTTAGTCAAGCTTCTATCCCCAATTGAAATTAATACAGATCTTTTTATTGTAGTCTCTCTCCAATTCTCAAATTATCTCTGTTAAAAATAAGAGTTCGATCATACCGCGATTTCCTGCTAAACAGTCATATGTATATACTGGCATGAAGGGTAAAAGTTTTGTACAATAATTACATTAAGTGAGATTTCCAATGGCAGAACTACAAAAGACATCAAATGAATGTTAGTTCAAATGACATTTGAGTTTACGATGATCTTAAAAAAAAATAAAAATACACAATGTCTAAGCATAGTAAAATACAGTGTAAAACCCCCTAAAATCAGACAGTAAACATGGGAATCCTGCACTCACAGTAGGAATGTACTGCACAGCATTAACATGAAAGCCCGTTAAATTTGAAACAATGCAGACAACTAGATTTACCTGTATGTAAATGACACTTCAGGGTGTTTAAACAAACACAAAAATGAGACAACGATGTCAGGAAAAAGGCCTTTAAAACAGGCCATCAAGTCTAACTTGACTCTCCAAGTAAAAACATCAGCTTCACAAAACTGTGACGCTAATGGAGTTTTATGTAAAGTACCCTTTGACACACAAGCTGTCAATTAAGCTATCACAGTCTTTTTTTGACCTACTCCCTTTTAAATAGTTAGGGAGGAGAGTCAATAGTAGCTCAAGTTTTAATTCACTAAGTACCTTCTCTGTTTGCAAAGGAACATTATAACACCATAAAATTATATTTTTATGGTATTTAGAAAACTGATAAACTAGGGTTGTTTTTTTTTAATTTTCTCTAACACATAAGTTCAAAACTTCATTTTCTATGTGTCTTTGCAATAGTGTTTTAGCCAGTGTTGCAAAAAATTTTCACTGTGGACTACCTCACATTGTTACTCAATTGTGCAAGGTATTCACGCAGTTCTTTTGCGGCTTGGAATCTACCGTATCGCTTCTTTGGGTTGGCACACTCATCCAGCAAGGCCTCGAGTCGGCCATCTTTGGCAATTTCAGCTGGGGGGTCATGAAGTAGTCCTCCAGAAGTGCCACGCCATGTGGCATGTCTTGATAAAAGGTTCTGACAAACAGCATAATAATTGTGGTCCACAGTGACACGAGCACAAAGAATCTCTTTCGAGAAGGACAGACAAGCTTCTTTATCACAGTCATCAAATTTGCTTTCATACCATACATCCCAGTTTTCAGGTTTATCTGTGAAATATAAGGAGACAGTAAAAAAAAAAAGTGAGAGGAGGAAAGAGCATATGTGTGTCTCAATACAATCAGAAGCTCAATACACAGCAAACTGCTAATATTTAAACTATAAACCAACTCTGTTTAGATGAACTTTTAAATGTTCTAGTCTAAGATTGCATCTGACAGTTTGATATACCCTTCTGCTGAAATGGTCCTGGCAATACGAAAAATAAGGGAAAGAAAGAGGGTAAAACAGATAGCAAAGAGAGGGAAGCAGAAAAAACAGCACACTGAACACATGAAATCTACAGTCATGCACATATCCAGAGGAAAAAAATGTAGTACAAACAAGTGCAAGAGAATGATTCACAGCTGAAGTGGAGAGAAAAACAAACAAGCAACATGATTTATTTTAGCAACATAGATTTGGTTTCTCCAGTTGCCCTGGGAACAAACACTGGCAAGTGGTCTACCAAAGAACAAAACAAGAAAAAAACCAAACCACCACATTGCAAAGTAATTGCCACAAACTTCTGAAACGTTATCTTCCAGCCTCTTACTTCAGACATGGTAGTAACCAAGAAATGCATATAAAAAAGCAGATGCATTACATATGATCTTTGGAAAAAAAAAAAAAAATTCAACAAAACAAGTGGCATTTACATACAATTATAAACCCTTCTTTAATATATATTAAAAAGGTTATCAAAATTTGAAGGTGTAACTAGTGGCCGTGTCACTAAACTTTCTTTAACTTAAAACCTGATTTATAGGAAATACCTTATACAATAATATGTAAAAGGTTACTAAGTGCGAGATCTCCTAAGTTCTTATTACTTTTTTTTTTAGAAAATTTTCCTCTTAAGTTTCTAGATTACTACCAGCTTTGAGAAGAGGTCCTTACCATGGAGTCTCAGTTCTTTTAGCACTGTGATGTACAAAGAAAAATTTATCTGTGTTGTGTAGTCACTGAGCTGACTATTGGTCTACTCATTTATGGTGCACTGCAAGCCAGACTAGGAAAAAAAGCGTACTGAGGGATGACTGCTAAAAATGTAAAAATATGATGTAAAATTTGTACAATTACCAGCAAACTCGAATGGAAAAAAAAACCCACAGCAAAGGAGAATGGGAAAAAAGGACTTCAGCAAACTCAACTATGATATCCCACATAGAGTACAACTAGATATTACTGTACAGTGCAATTGGACAGAATGTACATATCCAAATACCTAAACAGGCATATTAATCACTCTAGACAGAGAGCGTTTAGTGACACTTCCCAGGAGATCAATGAAATCAGTATTAAATGTCAAGTTTATACTCAGAACTTTCTTGTGTCCTCATTTGTTTTCTGTGTTCTTGATGGTTGGATTACAAATCATGCAGCGAAATCCTAGTTAAATCCAAATTACTCTGAGAATTGTAGACAACAGATGTAAGTGTGACACTTTCAGCATCCAGCTTCTGCAAGATGCTACTTGCTCCTATTCCATGTACACATCAGCTTTTTCAGAGTTCATTTGGTCATCTTTGTGACTGAGCAATTCAGACATGCTCCAAAAGTCAAAGTCTTAAGTAATATTATTTTAAGAGGGTGGAAAAAGAAAAAAAAAAAAAAAAGAAAAAGAAAGTTTATTTGTGTGGCCTGTAAGTACTGAAGTAGATGTACTGGATTTCCAGTACATTAAAAGGTTTTCTTGGTAGGCTCAGATAACTTTAATCTAAGCTGCTTGAGAACATATAATAAATCTATTAAAAAAAAAAAACACCAAACAAAAACCACCGAAACCAAAAACCCCACACCACAAAAAAAAAACCCACCAAAAAACGTACTTCCATGTAGAAAAGTGTGTGGACAGAAAATATAGTCTCAAAGTTAATTCAGCAGCACAGCATATGAAGTCTATTTGCAAAGCTTAAAAAAATCCATTCACCCAAAGCAAACTGGAATCACTTGGCCTACTGCCACAAACTTCTGCAGAATCTAGGGTTTCGTGTTCAACGGCTCTAGCCCTTAGGTCTGTAAAGTTTTCCTTATAAGCTCAAAAGGAATATAAACCCATGTAACGCCACTTTGTCAAACATCTCTCCTGCTGCCACTGCTTTGAGCTTTTACAGTTGACAGATGAACAAATTTTCACTATTCCCATTTGGAAACAGCACTAAAATTACTCATTCCTTCAGTTCCATTATTACAGAGCACCTACCTGAACAGCTGAACCAGAGGCAGGCTATGTAACTAAGGCGAAGCGGGCAGTAAGACTGTCTTGTCATTCACAGAAAACAGAATGCCAAGACTTCTGTCCTTACAGACATCTGGAAAAGACGAAAGGAACCTACCTCTCTCTTTTACCTGAGGTAGACGAGTCAGTCAGCCCATCTGTCTATCTGTCCACCTATCTGTACAAACCCATCCAACGTCCAAACCCTCTCCTCCCACTCCTACCTCTCCATTTAAACAGGATTACAGAGATTAAAAGTATATGTAAATCAAGTTCAGGTAAGCTCAACGCTTCGTAAAATTGACAAATTGGTCAAGTTAATTAGTAGTCTACTTGCAGAAGAAAGCTAATTAGTTTGTTAATTAGTAGTCTAGTTATAAAGCCAACAAAATGGGTATTTAGCAACTATACATACAATAAATACTGTGCTTGCAGAGAAAGAAGCAAGAGACATGGGGGGAGGGGAGGGGAGGGAGAAGAGACTTACTCTGTCTGATTAACCTTTTGTCTGCTACCAGAACGTTTTCTGCATCTACAATGATAACTTTCCCATCTCTCGGTCCAACTGCGAAGTTGTCAAAGCTGACATCAAGGAGGTAGAGTGCAAATTCAAAGTCATTATTTGTCAGCTGCTCAGCTATTTCCATTAATTGCCAGGCCAGATCCACTCGTTTCTCCCATGGTGCATTAAAGTAACTCCACAGCTCTTCTCCAACGTAATTGACAGCCACCATTCTTCCGCACGCTCCTAAGTACTTTGCGAACGGCCAACCCTCATCAGATGGAAAACTCTGTATATAAAAAGATTTTTTTAAAGTTTCATTAATACAAAACAGCTTAGATTTTAAAAGGCTGTTCAATAAAATTTAGGAGAGACACCTGTAAATACCCATCAACACAACATTTCCATATACTTCTAAGTTTTGAAGGGAAAGAAAAAACAACACAAAATATATTTATGTGAGCAAGAGGCCCTGCTGGACTACTAAAGGGAAAGATATATATTTTCAGATACACACACACAATTCCACCAACTATCTTTTTCTATTGGTGTTTTATACACATCTGTTGTACTAATGCAGGTGTACTTCCCACCAAGATAATTTTGCATCTGAAATTTTTAATTAAAACCGATTTTTTTAATAACCTAAAGGAAAACACTTTAAAGTGACACGTCCTTCTTCCCACCACCCCCCCCTTCCCATTTCCCCCAGTTGACTGGATTCCTTTGAGGATCCTCTCACTTGAAGATCTCTCACAGAAAGGATTACAGAACAGATTAAGTTATAAAAGAAAGCTTAGGCTTTCTTATGCCTCTAGTACTCCTTAACAGTCTACCTCTTGATTAATTGCTACATACATACTCTGTGTGTTTATTACACACAGCCACACAACATTTTTATCAAAAGTAAAATCTGTTTCCAATAGTAGCTTTCGTGGAAGTTAACATACTACAAGCAATTAAAAACAAAAAAAACAAAACAAAAACGAAAAAACACACCGGCATATTTTTCCTACTTCAGTTGTGCTGAATGTGCCCCAAGACTTCAATATGAACAGACAAGCATTTAACAGGTATCCTCCATACTGTGCATCAGGAAGAAACAATAAAAATATTAAATTAAGAAGCCCCAAATGCATAGGAGTCAGCACTTTCTACGAATACAATGTACGCTACTTTTAACAATTAGGAGACACCGCTATGTGCGCATGCTCCTTCCTTGTGCACTACCTTGCTATCGTGTCACTAGAAGCAAATAGTAATCAATTCTGCACTGATGATGTAAGCAAAGGTTTTACCACATGTGGGTTGAACGGCTTGGTGGGTTTCAGTCTGAATGGAAGCTTTATACCTCCTGGAATCCATGATGGTAGAAAACCTTTACAGTAAATCGAGAAAAGAGACGCTGGAAGGAAACACATCGTGTAGAACAGATCTGAACTACAAGACCAGTCAGGGAAGAGGTGCCCAGCACTCACATGGCTGTGTATGTATCCCACTTAAAAAAAAAAATTTAGAAAACTTAAGAGTGCTTACAAACCCAATCACCATAGCCTTAGAACCCATACCTCCCCTACAATAATCCTTAATTTTACCTATGTCTGTGCTTCCTTTGATAACAAAGTTTTGATCATTTTATCTTAAGCAGTAGGCGTCAGCTGACGCTAAGCCAAGGTTAGAATGCTGATGTTGGTCAGAAACACTAGAAGCGCTGTAATACACAAGGAACTGCAAGCCAGATCTACCCCCAAGAATTAATACTTATTCTTGAAATGCAAAGAGCAAAGTTAACGCTATACTCAAGTCACACAGGAAGACCTCAAATTTAGTAGTAAAAAAGCCCTGAAAAAACAAAATAGATTTGCTTCAACCACAAGAAGGTTTACTGAAGCATATCAAAGCCCCTCTTACAGATGGGCAACACAAGTGCTTCCATGGTGCAACTTCTCCCAGCAATTCATAGGCAGCTACAATTCCTTTCTCACCCATTCTGAATCATCTGAAGAAGTACAAATCTATACAGAGGTGGCTAGGAAAAAGGAACAGTTATTACTGAGAGTCCAGACCACACTTCCTCCCCCACCCAAAAAAAAAAAAAAAAAAAAGGTAAAGAAAAGGTTTGGGCATTCCTTTCCATTTCTATGCTGCTGATACTGGAGAATGTCACTCTAACGCTCCATATGGCTCCCACTTTACATCTCCAGCACAGAACTGGAGAGTCTCCAGCCCAGCAAACCAACTCACCTACCTACAGCATGCTCATCTCCATCCTTCTTCTAAAGGCCTTTCAGACAGGGCGAGAAGATTCAGGATCGAAGTTTCTGCTCTGGAAGCACGCTCCTTGCCATAGGAGCATTTAATAAAATGTTACGGAGGCCCTAATTGAGACCATGTCTAAAAGAAAGGCTGAGTACCAGGTTAACTTGTACCTAGCTTCCAACAGTCCTTGCTTGGAATACTTAAGAACATTGCAATTTGTTCATCTACAGTTTTACAATTATTTAATATTTTCAATATAATTTTGACACAATAAAAATACCCATTTGTTTATGTGTTAACACTATTTGATAACTGGATCCTACTGGAAGCTGAGCATCCATCCCAGACTATTCTGGCTCAAGATGTCATCCTCTATGGAATTTTCAAGGACTCTTCAAAGTTTCTACACAGCCAATCTCGTCTATATGGTACATGTGAAGAAATTAATATATACTGTTGACTCAGTTTGCCATCTTTATGGCAAAAGCCATTAAGCTAACCTCTAGCATGGCAAGTGTAGGAGACAATTTTAGGGGAAATAACTGTGTTTACCATTGCAAAGAACCACCTTTCTTGGTTGGTCAAAAGGGCACCAGACCTTATATTAATAACAGAACAGGTTCAAAGTTTTTGGGGTGCCTAAGTGTCTGGACTCCTACTCTAATTTGATCATCTGATCTACCCACATAGGCGAATCTGGTCATAAAAAGTCCTGAGGATGATACAGAACTAATTTGATGGTTTTGAGACCAGTATTTTCAAGCTGTGATAACATATAATTGAGAACTAAACCTCTCTCACTAACTGAATCTACTATGCGATAAGGATGACATTATCCAGACTTCAGTTTTTTATCTGTGTGCTTGAGGGCAATTTATGAAGGTGGTAAGTAGGGGCAAATATCCACTAGTTCAGGGCAAGTCAAGTGATACATTCCACAGGTAAGAAGTTGGCTGGGGTTCTTTTGCTTGTTTTGTGGTTAGCAAAGCAACCTTCCAATAAACGAAGCGTGTGCTAATTCCGTGATCCTTACTTATTCTACAAACAGACCAACGTAATGAAAACTCATGCTTGTGGCATGAATAACCACCACCAAAATGAGATTTCATGCACATTTATCATTACTGTATTCAGTCCTGGATCAAAACAAACCAATAAGCAAATGGCTGCTGACCATCAAATGAAATTAGTTATTTACAAAGGAACATGTCATTTCACTCAAAAAGAAGCAAGCAGGAGTTGGTGCTAAGGCATAACCTCCAGAGAACTCTGGGCAAGCAAATATTTTTTCATTCCACTGAGTGAGATCAAAGGGCATACAGGAAAATTCAAAATACTGCCTACCAGGATCTATCAGGAAAAAGCCATACAGCTTAGTATTGAGGAAGTCCGAATGCGTGTACCTATCAGCCCTGTTCCCATGCAAGTCTACTTTATCCCTATCTTATAAAACCAAATTTGTATCTTAAATTGGAGAAAATTTACCCAATTACATTTTCCAACAAATACAGGTTTAACTGATTTCACCAACTGTGCATAACATATTGCTGCATTTTACCACCACTCAATGCAATATATTCAATTCAATTGCCACGGCAATGATACCTGAATATTTTTATTTAGGTGTGACTTTGGACCACCCCATTCCTTTTCTTTTCCACCCCTCTCCTTTCCTATATTCCAGTCCTGCTCTGCTTATGCCTTTGCCTCCCTTTCCAAATACAAATTCAACCACAAACAGTTGAACCTGGCAAAGGCCATGCTACCATTGGAAGCAAAGGCGTCCATCCCTCCCAAGCCATCAAGCACACTCATTTCAATCCCCTCCTTCACGTCATTAGGAAAGCAATGCAGCTGGTACTTGCCGGGCTGGTGTTCAGCTGGATCAGCAGCCTGATCGAGCTCATCACATCACCACATCGTGCTACTGCTGACAAAAGGAAGGGAGAAGGCCCGAGTAGCCAGGTGCAGAAGAGAGGAAAGGAGCTAAGAGGACCTTTCCTTTCAGCAGCAGCAGGGATTTATGTAATGGATTAAACTGATTTTGAAAGTACAGCATTAGTTACAATGGTACACTGATCTTCAAAACACATCTATTATGCTTCCTGCATTGTGTACACTGAATTTCATTTCACACAAGAAATTCTAGGAGCAGTTTGGTTTATTAAGAAGTGAACATCCCAAACAGTACCAGTAAAATATGTGCATGCCATACTGTAACACAGATATATTTATAACTCTGTGGCAATAAAAAGATCTTTTGACAACAGGAGTGCAGGGAATCCTGCCAGCATCTGCACATGTACAAACAACGTCTCTGTTTTGGCTCCCTTCCAGCTGGCACATAACAGCCACATCTACACTTCATTACCCAAGTCGGTAGCCGAAGAAGGGGATAAAAATATGTACAAGTGCCCCATTCAGCAGTTTTATATTCACTCGGTGAATTGGACAGGAATATTAATTGAAGTGCAGATCTGTTGTCTTTGCAAGCAGAGATTTGTAACTTTTCGTACTATTCTATTTTGAAAGCATCTTTCTAGACGAAATTGCAGCTAACTTAACATGAGGATTTTTTTGCCTTCATGTACTAAAATTTTGAAAGCCAGTAAGACATGAACACAAATTTGTACGGTCATTAAACATGTTTTCCATGAACAACTTGCATTTAGAAACAAAGAGCTTAGTAGACAGCTGTCAAAAATCTCAGATTTCTGTAATGTATACCAGTTTTTATTTTAATTCTCTAATTATTAGTAGTATAAATATTTAATTAGATAATTTTGTACTTGAATATGCTATTTGAGGACTTAAAAATATGCATTCGACCATTAAGATTAAAACCAAGCTGTTGTTCAAAACCAGAAACAGCTATCTGAGAAAAGAATCTGCAATTCTGATGCACCCACTCACATTTTGTCTGTGAATATACACACAAATGCCATGGAAACCACAGACAACTAAGCTTTTAAAAGTGTTTTAAAATACAGTAATGCATATGAAAAACTACGAACAGGTAGCTTAGTAAGTTTTCCCTCATTAAAATTGTTATCCTTTTCTATTCACAGAGAAATATGTATAATCCTCTAACAGAAAGATGGAAAACAATAAATATCACACAAACTTCTGCTAACTCCACTCCCAGCGACACGTACATCAAAAAAATATTTTAGTTGCCCTAATTAGCATAGCTACAAGATATCTCTCTAAGCAAGGCTTAAAAACCTAAGCCAACCCTGTCAAATGGACAAAGGACACTTTGTTCCTGAAAGAATAATACTGCATTTATGTCTTTTAAAAAAAGTACACTGTATTCTCGGAATAAATATTGAGAATTCATAGGGTGAATTTATCATTTCACTGAAGCATAGAAACACACTATCAGTGTATTTGTTTCCTCACTTCCATCTGTCTAAACATGAGAAGATATACAAATCTGCCATTGGTTTTGAATGTTCAGAGCTGTGAACGAGATCATGCAGTGAAGACTCATCAGCTTGAAGCTGATAAGGCCTATTGTAGTCTGCAATAACACAAACCCCCTTTGAATTAAACACTTAAAAGAATATTAGTTTATCATAATCAAGCATAAAATTCATTCTAATAATCAAGTCCAAAAAAAGTCAAAACAGTTTAAGTAACAACTGACATCTTTGAGCTACTGTTCCACCGTATCATTAAAAAAATCTGCTTTTCATATTCAAAACTACTATAGAAGATGCTACGTGTCACTACCAATTTTTCTATAAAGTGAGTTCCATCTAAAAACAAACAAAGAGCTACACCTTAAATACGATGGAACTAAAAAACATATGCAAAACAGACTGGGGACTTCTCTTCCTACTCCTTATGATCCTGAAGACCTTCATGGCAAAATTACACTCTTTGTGACGCCTTTGCTGAAATCATCCTATTACACTGTGTTTGCCCAGGCACAAACTGGCATGGCAAGTAGAATTTAAATAATATGCTCTTCCACAAAAGGAAAAAAAATTAGTTTGCTCTCACAGAGTCCTGTTGATTCTGCAGTGTAAACAGAAGTAGCACTTGTATGAGTCACCAAGGCAAGTAAGTAAAGCTCTGGAACCACGCAGACCTGGAGATCAGATTTTACAATGAAACTCCTCAGATCAAAGGAGGTTAAAAAGCACAGCCTGAACGCAGACGCCTTCTTTTGTCAGGAATTGATCTGCATTCTAGAAGATATGTATTCAAACCTATTTGTGAATGCTAGTGAGTATAACGAAAACAATTTCATTCTCAACTATATGCCAATTCATTTGACATTCAACTAAAACTCCCACAGAAGTTAAGTATATACAAATATATAGCCTACACACACAGAGTGAAGAGTGGATTTCATTGAATATTCCAAATATTAGTATTCCCATTGAAACCACGTTTCTTTCATTTATTTGACTTTTATTCAGTTTTATTACATTTCAACCAGTTACCACATACAATTCATGCCAACAAGAGGTACATATCAGGCTTAATTGACACACTATAGGACAAAAATACAGACAACTCTAAATATAAACCCACTCAGAATTACAAGTCGCTCAATGATTAAGTTGAACAATTGAACTGTAAAAGTTGTATTTCACAATGTCAGCAGAGGTATGTCATTTCTCCAAACAAATTAATGAATAATGATTAAATGCAAGAACCACAGTATAGAAAATTTAATGTTGTATTGGTTGTTTCCTGTTCAAATTAGTTTGTAGTCCATAAAGGTTTGTTCAGATTAGATTTGTAACAGATGAAAATTATCATTATCTACTACTCATTAGTTATGAGTCTGGAATAGATCACTATAAAGAAGTTCCAGCAGAGATTGCCTACTCTTATTTCTGAAAGTTAATTTGCAAAATCAAAGAGACTAAAACAAAGCCTCAATTACTTAATTCAGGAAAGTAAAATACAGCTCCCCCTCTACATCAGACATACCAGAAGCAAACGGACAACACTGGTATTTCAAGGTTTGGAAGGTGAGGGAACACACTTTTTTGTGTGTTATTAAAACTGCTCAGTTACAATTCATCAGGAGGATTTCTATTTACGTCTGTAAAGTGATTTCTCAGCAGCCTCTAGATTAAGACAGACATTCATCTTAACACATACCCTTCAATAACTTGAAGAATTTCTACACCATTTTAACATTCCTTTTACTTTACTTACATGTCGTCACTTTAGGAAGGCTTCACCAGAAAGGAAGATGAAAATAGTTTTGATCATTTCAGGAACATAATTAAATACGGTAACATGACAACCACGAGCCAGTTCTGGCCTAATATGTATACTGTATGTCACTGCAAAAAATAACTCTTCGATTTTCAATACAATCAAATCAGTGGAATATTCACGTAACACAAGGCTACTCAATTTTAATTCAACAAAACAATAATTTTTCATTTCTTTTTTTAAAGGTGCATAATAGAAATTCAGGGATGGACGAATTCATCTCCTTTCTCCACAATACTTAGAAGTATGTAAAACAGGAATCAAGAAAGACTAAAGCCTCACTTTAATACCTGAATTTTAAATCCCCTGCTTTCTAAATTATCTTTTCTACAGGTGTCAGTCAACTGATTTGTGCAAAAAAAGAATTTTAAGAAAAGTTAAGACCTGAAAAGAAAAAAAAAAATCAATTTACCCATAGCGTAGCACTAGACATTCGTTAAGCCTAGTTTATGGTTACTGCAAGAATAAAAAAGAGCTTTCAAAAAAAAAAAAAAAATAGTCCAACTGCATGGGAGTAATTTGGAGTGGGGAGGAAGTCATGATTTATAATCATCTGCAGCAGACTACAGTGAATCTTTAAAATGGAATAATATATGAAATTGCAGATAATTTTTTATTAAAAAGCCTCAAATCAACTGGAGGTAACATGACTATAACCAACTTGAACAACTATGTTTTAACTTCTTCCTGAAGATCAGAGGAAAATATTCAACATTTTTAAATACTACACACTAAATACTACTTAGTATGTCAAAATGCCGATATCTCTATGAGCCAGGACTTATACACAAGTCCACTAGAGGACACATCAGGTAGTGTGGATAACTGCCTTAAATCCACTATTTGGTATTTAGCATAGCAATTATGCATCGGAAACACCAAACTGAGTAATGAAGAAAGTTTAAAAGGCACCAAGTATTAAAACTGGATAGCATTCTGACAATGTATTTAGAATAGAACTACAGAAAATAACCTATGACTAGAACAGCGTGTATGATAAAAAAAGAAGAAAGAAATCCCAGGCAAGAAAAGTTGCCCATTTACTTCTTACTGAGTTATGTATGGATCAGCAAAATAATTCTGTAAAACATTTGGCTAAATTGCTACTTTGAGTGAAATCAGCGCAAGAAATTGTTTCAAAGAGATCACAGTTAATGTTTTAATATATGTTTACCAGATGGCAATTATTGTTCTTCCTGCAACAAAACCAAACAGAAACACCAATGATGACATGAACAGAAACCAGAAGAATTTTAGGTTATGTGGCAACAGACTGTTCATGCAGAGTAATTATACTAGGAATACAGATACAGCTGTTGTTGGGTTGGGTTTTTTTTTCCCCCCACAAGGAATAACAACGATCAGAAGTTGTGAGAAGAATAAAGTCATTAAGTATTTAGAAAGCTAAATGCATACCTGAGGGAAGGGCAATGATTTATACAATCTATTGGAAAAAAATGCAGAAATACTGCTATTTTCCATATAGGTATTGGAATTTTTCTTAGAGTCAGAAAAATAAAAGTCTCTGAGACTTGTAATTTACATACAAGATATAAAGGTTCACCATCATTCTTTAAAGAATCTCCATTTTAAACAGGCTGTTAACAGCCACAGCTCGAGACAAAGTTGCATTAATGCAGGCTGGATATAATTCACAGCCAACCTCCTATAGTTTGAAAAAAAAAAAAAAAACCACATTACTTGCAAGCATTTTATTTACTTTTATTTTAATAGCAAAGTTGGCGTGCAAACTTCAAGTTTGCTCTGAAAACAAAGCAAATGCACGGCCATTTTAATAGTGCATCTGGCGGTATTGTACACCAACACAACAGCCAGCACAAAGGCAAGACTGAGTATTGCAAGACCAGCTCTAGGTGCACTTTTGCCACAACAATTAATAGAACCTCTGTTTCAGTTTCGCCGGGACAGATGTAATCTGTCTTTCACAGCTAACCGTAAGATCTTAGGAGAAATACAACCACTTCACTGAAAAAACACAATTTTCTTATCTAGAAACAATTTCTTCCTTCAGCAGTAGTGAGTTATACTGTAGTTTCCCCAACTCCCAGAACAAGGAATTCTCCGCTTTGCCCTGTTTTTTGGGCGTTGTTGGTTTTGCAGGTTTTTTTCGTGTTTAAGTACAAAACTTAAAACTTTGCCACAGGCCTTCACGTGTTGGACAACGCACGGTTGCATACCATGGCTCACAGCATGGCAGCTACGGTGGCACGACGACAGCAGCTCAAAAATTATTAAGAGACAGCCACAGTGGCTCTAAATAGGAAACCTGGAGGCTGACAGAGGTCAGTGCAGGAGCTCTATGGAAAATAAAAGGTATGTCTAGAGAAAGCTTAACTATTTCCCCAAATCTTTCTGTTGAACTGCCTTGGTTTTGGGAAAAATCTTGTTAGGAATTGAGGGGGGAAAAAAAAAGAATAATAATTTTTGTAAGAGTCGAAGACTGAACAACAATCTTAGCCTCTATGGAAATTAACAATAGGCAGCAAACATTTTTGATTCTGTAACAGTAAGTTTATGTTTCTATTTGCCAGTAAAGATAAAAATTAATCATGTTACTTCATAAAGTTGAATAACATCCATTATTTGAACACACATCATGGTTAAAAAAACGAAGAAAGGTTTCTCCGCTACAGTTATTTTTAAAAGACAAACTAGAAGGTGGGTGGTTTATAAAGAGTCATAGGGTGAGGATAAATCTACTTACACCCATGCCGGTTCTATGAATTCTGCAAGAAGTGAATAGTCACACTGCACTCAGTCTAATCCAATTTATTTTTAAAATTTTGCTATTTCTTCACAAGGCAACTTTGGCCAAGCTATCTTTGCAAAGTGCTTGACGCACATAGTCATCATATTCAATTATGAATCAGATGCCATGCATAGATCCTATCCTATAGGAATAGGTGATTCCTATTTAAAATACTCTGTTCGCCATTAAATGAGTTGAAGGGAACAGCAGCAAGTTTTGTTGTTGCTTTTGTCCGAATAAGCTGTTCATGTTTACACAGAACATAGGTTTAGATGTATCAAATTTTGATTACAGATCAGAACTTATTTTACTAAAAAGTATTTGCCTGTATTGCATGAAAGGAGTATGAGAAAGAGGAAGGAAAAAACCCAAACCTATCAGAAGTTAAATCTTAAACACTGTACGCTTCAAGTTAAAAAATTCTTTCCTCAACCCTCGCATACAGGTTGTTTCCTTCAAATGTGAACTCAGATAAAAAATGTGAGAGGATTTAATTACTGATTAGTTTAGCGAGATTCGAGAAAAGTAAAAATGATATTTTTAATACCCAGAAAAGATGTAAGCTGTACCGAGTAATAATGCCGCTGTCCTCCCATTTGCTTCACGAAGTAAAATGGCAAAAGGAACTGAATTCTTCATTGAGTACACCTACCCAACTGTTTAACAGATGTGGATAAAGAAGGTTAACAAGAAAGCTATAAAAAAAAAAATATAAATATTGAGGTAGGATTACAGTAACAAATCTGTGCTGTTTTACTACTGTTCAGAGACTTGTAACTAAAGTATATCACGCTATGGGTTAAAGCCCCACCTGGAAACTTCCTACAGCAAAAGCTGTAAGCCACTTGTGACAATACGCAGTGTGTAAGCAACGCCACTTCAGGAATCATCCATACTCCAAATAGGCTTCAACCTAAAATCCCCACCTCTGGCAAAAAGTCTTATAATCCACAAATTACTAGCTCTAGTAGATGATTAAAGTGAATTTTCTGTTAGAAATCAAAGATCAAGCTTTAAATTCAGTGCCTATTTACAGCGCTCCTGTAACTTAATTAAAGAACACAGAACTTTAATGCACGGAACACCAAGAATTTAGAAGTCCTCTCTGCTTCTAAACCAAAACTGTTAGTCATGACGGTGTTTTAAACACTCACAGTGGTGTTTCATGAAAAGCTCAAGGCAAAAAACTAGCAATGCTTTTCCTTGTGCCTTCTGGTGACAGACAGCATCAGTTAAATGCATCAAGTTTTTATTTATTTATTTACTTAAAATTAAAATCCGATTCTTCCCATGACGTCATGCAGGTTTCCTTTCTTGGAAGCAGCCGCTTTTTAGAACAAGCCTACAGGTCTCATTCCTGTGCCAATATCTGCCCTCGTCAATACTGCAGAAACTACACCAAAAGATGTTTTACATATCTTATGTATAAATACAAGCAAACTTCTCAGTAGTCAGTTATCACTTCTGGAAAGTAACTTCATCCCTCTCATAAAGAGTGCCTTGCATCTTGCTGTTGCAATACCTGCATAACACAGAATTATCCGCTCCTTATGTGCTTCTCCTTCCTCACATGTTTCTCGGGTAGAGGCTGAGAATGGAGTGGTATGTGACACGTTATGCAAATGAGAAGAGTTCATTCAGATTCATATGTTTAAGATACTTCTTTCCCAACTGAGGGAAGGTATTCAAACCTTCAGTGCCCATTACCAAAGTTGATGAATACTCTTCAGGAGAAAGTATTAAGAGTGTTTCAACACACGAAGCTGGCCTGAAGTTCCCCAGAAATATTTTCCAGAATGTGCCGATTCATTAACATTTACAACACTCCGCAAAACGCTTTTCATCTGATAAGACAACTTTACCACACTCTGGACTGGTAAAGGCTGCCTCGCTTCCCGCCAATTTGACCTGCTCTGCTCTCAGCAGCACCTTCCCTAAGATGAACGGCGAGCAAAGTGCTTGTAAGTTCACGTCCGAAGATTTTCATCTCTTCAACAGATTTGCTTGACAGCCTCAGGGCTCATCCACAGCTTATCAAGAAGCTGACAGGAATCAAGGCTCTTCAGTCAACCAGTGCTGCCCACTGCCTTTGATCCACCCCACAATAGTAAACGCTGCAACTGTGCCATACCCTTTGTCTGTAAAGAATGCGTTGGCCCTGCAAATTATGGAGAAACACACAGACCTGTTTTCTGGCCATCTAGGTCTACGCTCCGTATGTTGGAACTGGTGTTCAAAACCAAAACTGTAAGTTGTATGAAATGAAGCCAAACCAAATCGATCCTGAAAGAATTTCCAAATATACTCAGCAAAGCAAAGAAGTTTTAATCTTCTCACTTAAGTGGAGTTCCCTCTTTCACCGTGCTCAGGAGCAACTTCACGGCAAAATGCGAGAGACGTACACTGCATTGTCTGAGTCCAATGAGGAGCAAACTGGAAACTTTGAAACCAAAACCCAAGAGCTGTATATGGAGAGACTGAAGGGCAGAAGGCATACTACCCAAAAACATATTTTTAATTAAGTAGAGTTCATAACTGCATTCTCTATAAATTAACCAGTAGGTGAACTTGCTCTCTTAGCATTAGGTATTTCTTGGCCCCTCACTAGAGAAACAGCAGCTGTTTGTAACAGTAACCATGCAGTGATGCTTTCAAACATATTTGCAAATATTCTTTTTATCATACACCGGATAAAGGCAAGGACAGTCCAGCAGTTAGACGAAACAATTCCGAGTCCAAACTTACACACCAAAGGCATACTCGGAGTTCCCTTGATAGTGCTAAGAGCCGAAATGCAAAGCCCCCAATCTAAATAGATACGTAATAGAAGCAACTGAGTGGTGCCACAGAATAAAACAGTTTCCTACAAATTTTTCACCTAAAGATTTACGTGACATGTTAAAGCACAAATTTCTGGTCTACGCACATAACCAGTCCTCCTGGCTAAAGAATATAACATATGTAACCGCTGAAAACGGAGAATACCGTTCATTTATTTGTCGCTCCAT
This sequence comes from Pygoscelis adeliae, assembly GCF_000699105.1. NCBI lineage: Eukaryota > Metazoa > Chordata > Aves > Sphenisciformes > Spheniscidae > Pygoscelis > Pygoscelis adeliae. The sequence goes on along the minus strand of NW_008824932.1, from coordinate 7,014,407 downwards.
TTTCAGGCTACGAAATACCCATTTCTGATTTTTACCACCAGGAAAACAAAAATTGTATTTAGTTCACATAAGAACACGACACAGCCCGAGCCAGTTTTTGACAAGGAAAGCACAGCAGCGTTACAGTAAAGTCTCCACCCACTGTCTATTAAACTAGACCCTAAGAACCTAACCACCGATCCCCACAGCTGCCTAGGCGCGTGTGTATTACGGGAGACGCCGCGGGGCTGAAGCCTAACACTCAGCCGTAAGAAAGGCGTAAATCCACCCGAAAGCCTCTGCCTCCCCGCCTGCTTCCCGCCCAAGAGCTGCCCGCTTTCGCCGCTCGCTACCGAACAGCGGAGCGAGCTCCCCGCCTAGATGAGAAAGGCAAGCGGGATGGAGAGCGAGGTAAAAGCCTGGAGGCAGGGCAGCACCGAGGAGGAAGACAAACCGGGAGAACGCACCGAGTCTTTGAGGAAGAAGGGAAAGAACCATGAGACCGAGTGAGAGAAAGAAACGCCTCCTGCCCAGAGCGGGAATCGGAGACCCCCTCCCCTCAGCCCACGCAGCTCTCCTCCTTACGTAAGAGCCACTGTTAGGGCAAAGACCTAGAGGAGGACCCCCGCTGTCGGAGGCC
>NW_008824932.1:6990212-7011726 GCF_000699105.1 Pygoscelis adeliae | reverse complement strand
GGCAGCCCGCTGGGGCTTGAGGCCTGCCCTTCGTGCCCGGTTTACGGTGCTTTTCGTCAGGAAAGAAGCGCGGAACTGAGGTTCGTGCAAAACGCTTCATACGAGGCCGTAGTTTACAAAGAGCCGTAAACACAGGGGCGCAGACCGGTTCGGTTTGCTGGGGCCGCGGGGCAGGCTGTCCAGTCTCGAGTTCCAGTGCTGGCACGGGCAGTTGGTGTGCTTGCTAACGACTCGGTTTTATCGCGGGACGGCTACACCTGATCCTTGGGAACGCGTTCATCCCCTCCCTCCCTCCCGAACCTGGCGGGAAGAACCTGGCAGGCTGCAGCCATCCAGTCAGCTGGACGGAGAACGTAGCGTGCCGTGCAGTTCACCATCGCCGTGTCGACGTCACTGGCCACAGGCTAAGAACCATTCTGTAAAAAAAAAACTAACGCAGAACAGGGAAGAAGAGATTAAGAAGAAAAACAGGTGAAAGTCTTAGTTCTTGCAATACTGCTTTTCTTAAAGTGAGCCTGTAGTCTCCCAAGTTAAAGACAACCTTCATCTTGCCTGTTCGGTCTCAAAAGCGCAGTAGGGAATATGATCGTTGGGGGAAGAAGTGTAGCAGACTGGATAACTTCCAGTTACTTCACTTCCATGATATATAAATTTAAGTGCTTAGTATCTAGAATATTGGAAATACATTTGTCTTTCTCCATCAGCATGTACTTATCTCCCTATGTACTGTGTTTTGACGTTTACATGTACAAAAACAGCTTGAAGAATCCATCGTACTGAGATTTTGTCACTGTTGAATGCGTACAGTGAGCTTGTGCCTCTTGGTGCATATCGGGCATGACCATCTCTCATTCAACACGCCTTGTTAAATGCTGTTTGTAGGGATGAATCGTGCAATCGGCGAGCTCTAGTCTACAAACCACTGGTTTTGTTAGAAAATAAATATATATACATAACAAATACATACAGTCGTCCTTAAGTCTTCATTTGTGGGCACACTGCTTGATGCCACGTTTCAAATAATAATAAAAGATCCTGAAAGCTGAACTGATTTTTTTTTTTTGCTGGATGTAAACTCCAAACTCAGTAGCCAGACATGTTTGGTCTTCTTTACATGCTGCTAGTGTTTTTTCATCTAATAATATTTAGTCTGTAAGTTATTAAGTCACTAACAAATCCAAATATAAACAAATATATTGAATTAATATTTATTTTCTACATTGCTTATTTCTCAGGCTTTCTCATTTGCTCAGTTATGGGGAAACAACTTGATCCTTCTGAATATGAACAGAATATTTACTAGATGAAAACATCGTTTTAAAGTACAAAGAATCTTTTAAATAGTTTAACTAATATGCTTTTCCAACAGCAATGTAGTGTTCTTAAAGCATTAGACATTGCAAATCCATAAACAAATAAATAAATCTGCTGTTGCTAAACAGATCAGAAAACTTGTTCTGAGTTACATAAAAGTTGCATATGAGTTACATAAATTTCAGGATTCATTGGTATTCATTGGAGACTGTGGGGTTGTTTCTGAGGGATAAAGGAAGGTGGAGGCTACCTTTTTATACAGTGTGGCTGTAATTTGGTTTCACAGATTTACAAATTTTGCTTAAAGAAGCAAAGGAGACCGAAAGGAAGATGCAACTGATTCCATTTGGAAGACTGAAAAGTGAAAAAAAAAAAAAAAAGTTGAGGCAAAGTTGGTGCATTAAAGCAAAGAAGGGAGAGCAACGGAATAAAAAATGGTTAATTCTGCAAGAATGACAGATGTATCTTGTAACTCTTTTAAAAAGCATGATTTGTGAATGATCCATTTCAAGGGAAAAGGGGAATCCATTTCAAGGTGCAGGGGAATGCAAAATAAACGAGGTAATGCACTATAATATATGCATTTCCTGTTTTTCTAGACTTCCCTTCTTGTGACCAAGCTTCAAAATAAACTACAGTAGTTTTCCTGTGAGGACTTCATTATATACGACAATGTAATTCATCAAAGATTCCAGTGACTGGAATGAAAATACGGACCATCAGTGGAGTGCAAGTGTGTGCAGTTCTCTGGCGTACAGCAGGTTAGGTTAGTTACAGAGGGCTTCTTTGCCGTAGCTCAGCAATAGGGTCCCCGTTTGCTGTATGTTATGAAGTGTCATTCTAACAGTTACCTATTATTGCTGGCTCCATATATGGATTTTTTTACATCCCCCGTAACAATGTTGTGTTGCAGTAATGCATAGACCTTTAACGTAAGAGGACATAATATATTCCTACTCTTTTCAGAGGCATCAAGAGGCTTCATGAAAATCACAGACTGTATGGCTACAGAGACGTCTTACACAACATTAAATTATCTAGTATATTGATTTGAAAGAAGGCTTGAATAGATCCAGGCCTTTTCTCTCCATGAGAAAGCAAACAACCACCCAGAATTTAAACAGTTTAGAATGAAAAGATAATCCAGCAACTCTATGTAAAGGTCTGATAACAGACTCCGGCTTACTAGGGCGCTTGAGTCTGAGCTCTTCTATTTCAAACTACAGAATGAGGAGCTGTCCAAAATGACAGCTATCTCAAAATCCTGCAAAATAGTCTGGACTATCCTTTTTTTTTTAATTGCCTGGAGACTCATTCCCACATCCAATCACAGAATCACCTTTCAAAATAGGGATCATTGTCACTTTAACCAGGCGAGTCTGAAAGCTGTGCCAGGAAGAACAATTCTAAGTTCTCCACCTTTATAATCAAGAGTTTACATATTTCTGTTCACATGCATCAGACTGACTGCCTACACATAGTTCAGAAGCGTGTGTCACAGGGACGGCTGCAGTTGGGCATGCCTGAGATTTCTGAATATTTATTATGTTGGGGGGTATCCACAGCTTGCGGCAAACGTTCAATATTCTCAGCCATCTTTCAAATTTGATCTCTTGTCAGAAAAGAGAACATATCTGAAGAAATCTGGATATATGGCTGGGCTGTGTAAACTATCTATCCAGCCAACCATCTATCCTGGTCATCTTGGAGACCAGGAGGGTGGGACACTGTTTGCAGTTGTCTGAGGACATGTAGCATAACCTCTGTTGTGTGTTCCACCTTCTGCAGATTCAAAATCTGTTTTATTATGTTGTACCACTTACTGTACGGCAAAATGAAATTAGTATTGCGGTTCTGGAAAAATAACGCCTAAAAGGTGGTTTAGGTTAATCTGTCATATGAGAAGTGGGAGGGAGTGTCCTTCTTTTACCAATAAACAATTGCAGTAAATTAGTGTTTTGAATTGTCGATGTACAATACTAATTCCTGCTTAGAGTGCAAGCAAAAATGAAAAAAAGGAAGAAGGTTACATTTTTTATAAGTAATCATCAAATTTTTAATTGGTTTGAATTTTACGCACGTAACATACTGCACATGCAGCAGCATAACACAGAAATACTGGCTCTAGAATTTTTGCCGTGAGTAATTTGGCGTTTTTCCTCACTTTCTTCTTCCTTTCAATTGCTGTCTAAGTATTACGTGCTTTGAACAGCTGAGTAATGTTACAAGTTACTTTGCTGAATCAACGTCCTAGCAAATGTGCTTTATCATCATGATACGCACATTTGCTGATTATAGCAATGAACTTGAATATCAAAATCTGCAAAAGTATTTTTCAGGTCTCCTTTCTCTTCCCTTGCATCTTCAAGTATAGGTTAAGGATGGTCATTATTTTTGTCCTTTAAAGTCAACATCTATTTTTATTCTGATTTCATGCAGTATGTTCTTTATATTGGTGTAACAATAAGGTGACAGTGCTTATGTTATTCTGTGAAGTCTATTTAATTTGTTTCTCGTGGAAATTTTGAAATCTCTCAGTGAAAACAATTATTTGCTTTCATCTTCAAACTTCACACAATAGTTTTAGCATAAACACATAAGATCTTTTCTTTCAGTGCAGAATTTTGCTACTTTTATGTGTAGCTTGCTTTTGTTCAATTAGTTCTATGTGTAAGTCTTGTATAGCATTTGTAACATCTGTTTATTTAAACGTACCATTGCTTAATGTGGAGTTTCAGGTTTGTCTTCTGGGAGGGTTTAGGGTTGGTTTTTTTCCTTTCTTCCTATATGCCACTCAATGATCAGTCTGCAAGTTTTATTTTATAGTAATCAGAATTTTCATGGCATGGAAATTGTGGGCCCCTGAAAGTAGTTATTCTTCTTTTTGTATTATTTTATCTAAGTATGAACCTGATAAGACTGCACCAAAATTAATAGAAGATCATTGACTGGACATTGGCTTAGACTTTTAGTGAGTTGTCCTGGGTCCGATGTTACTGATTTCAAAGGATTATTTACAAGTAATTATTCAGATTGGAAGAAAGGAACTGAAAATGAACTCTAATTTACTTTATCGTGTTCCTTCAGTGGTGACTGTCCATTTGTTAATAAAGTTACCTTATTGTAAACAGTGAAAATCTGGAATACAGGAAACCACATGAATGCTATTGGCAACTTTTGCATTCTTCTTTACTAAAGCCGCTGCTATTATAAATGAATCTCTAAGTGACTATGGGAATGCATTGCTATGGTAACTATGATCCACAACAGCAGCTGCTTTCTTTTCATTGCTGTTCCATATATACATTAAAGATGATAATGTGTCTTCTTTCAATTTTAATGTCTTTAACTTGAAAAAAGACATCAGCATTTCAAACGCTACACATCTAATGTCAAATGAAGCCAATCTATGAGTTGGGTTTGTTTAGTCTTTCAGTTTCAGTCTTGGAGTTGTTGAAGATTAGCTAAAGCCTTAGCTTTAATGGGATTTTGTGCCAGGAGAAATTACTGCACAAAGGGTAATATAACGAAGCCCCTTCCATACTGTTTTGTCAAATTCAAAAGATGAGAAGATTTTCTAGTAATTCAGTTTCAGAAAATGTCTTTACTATCTATACTTATTAATTTTTATAGTAGTTATAGTCAATAGTTACGAAGAAGTTTTCCTTCCTTGCCAACCTTTCCAGGAGGAATATATAATTGGGACTTCTGTTCCAGTAGGCCTTTTTTTTTTCTTTTCTTTTTTTTTAATGTCCCATACTCTAAGAACTAAAATCCAGTCAGTTGTCCTCCAGTTCTACACTGTACTCTATTTTACATTGTCAGAGATCTAAGATCTCTCTCTCTAAGATCTTAGATCTTTAGATCTAAGCTATGCCATTCTGCTATGCCATTTAGATACTTCCTAAACAGTGTGTCTCTCGGTCCAGCAGGTAGAGGAAGTACGAAGTGTGTTTCTTATGTCAGTAAGAGCAAAATAATCCCATTAATCTTCTTAAGAATCTTGTGAGAGAAGTATTTTCTGTTGTCCCTGCTTTAAAGATGAGGAAAATACAATACAAAGACATTACAAGTCAGATTGAAATCTGTAGTATTACTTATAGAAGTAGAATATTACTTACCATAGAAAAGGGTCAAAAGAATTAGAATTTTGTGTTACGGTTCGACGTGCTGGTCCTGCTATCTACTATATCAAAAAATGTAAACTCGGACTGGAAGAGGTTCAGAAAAGAGCTGAGGGGTGATCAAAAATATGACTTCCTTATTAGGAGCGATTAAATAAACTAGGACTGTTCAGTTTGAGAAAAAGATATCATGGAGGGATATCTTGTGATGGTGAGTGTAATGGAAAGGCTGGCTACGTCTCAGATGTTCATCATCTTTTCTACTGCAAGAACTACAAGAACCAATTAAAAAACCCACAAATTAAGCTAGTGGCATCCTGTTTCAGAGCAATAAAATGAGTACTGCAATGGGTAACAGAGCTGTGAAACTCCTTGCCAAAGGGCATTGCAGATGCTCAGAGTTTATATTGGTTCTCAGGAAGACTGGGCAGGTTCACAAAAGAGAAGCACATTGAGGCTAACTGGGTACACAGAAACTGTATCTGACTTTGGAAGTCCCTGAGCGGAAAAGGATTGTCTAGGTGCAAAAAGTCTGCAAAACTATTAGGCGAAAGTATATGCCCACCCTATTCCTACTTCTTCTTAGGCATCCACTTCATGGATGCAGTTAACGACAGGATATTGGTCTACATGGATATTTGGTTTGGCCCAGTAGGTTTGTCCTTAAATGTCCATACCCTGTAAACAGCATTGCCTTTCAAAATACAAAACAGCAGTAAGGTATTTAGTCTTACTATATTTGGTTTTCAGACATTAAAGAAATGCAAATATTTGAAAGTTGTTGGCAGATCAAGTGTTTGACGGTAGGTCCATTATTATTCTGTTTATAAAACACTGCCTTTTTAAAAGCTCGATCTCCAGTGTAAGCTGAAGGGCTCAAACACTTGCTTTCATGTCCATTCATTGACATATTTCTTAAAACCTAATTGAAAGTTTCCTGCCACTGGGATGAATCTTCTAAAGGATGTAGAAGTTCTCTTAACCGCGTTTTGCAAACTTTCAAGAGTAGGGAACATAATATGAAATCACCAAGCTCGTTAAAATTAAGTCATACTGGAAGAAACAATGAAACAGTTGTTGACTCTGAAAGTACTTACCGCAGTAATGAAATGTAGAACTTGACTTAGAAATTGCTGCCACAAAGGATGCTACTTTTTTAATAGTTGAGGTTTTTTTCTATTCCTTTATGAATATAGCTTAAGGTGTGTTCATACCACCCCTGCAGCCCCCCCGCTACCAAAACCTTGCCACATAAACCCAATACAGAAACCTTGGAGGAAACTAAATATTTTGAACATGCTATAATTGCCAAACAATCTTAAAGCTCCACCTGGCAGATGAATAAATAACTATTCAAAAGGAAAAGAGAAATGAAATAAATTTTACTGTCATACAAAGTATGTGCTAGAACAGTTTCTGACAGCTAGTGAGAATGGTAGCAACGAGAAATATAAAACTAAATTCTGAACTATGGTAACAGGAATTAAGTTTTAGTAAGGAGTGTAAAATACAAAGAATAAAGACAGAACATACTGTATGGCAATAAATATGTTTAAACATTAAGGTTAGATGTAGAAAAGATAGAACACAGGTAGGAATTGGTAGATAAGTTCAAGCCTTAGTGTCTCAAAATCTTAAAACGTTCCAATGCCATCTAACCACGGCGACACATTTTGCTAGCAAAAATACTTACGTGCTTGAAGTCCTGCTGTGTTCAGAAGGGCTGAGCATCTCTTACAAGCTTTAGTCCCTTCAGAATTGAAAACAACAGTAAGCAATCCATGCTGTCACCTGAATGGCTTAATTCAGTAGGATGAAGGACACATCTCATCTACCAGATGTATCACATCTATCAGTTAAAGTTACTAACCTGTCATCCTGTCTTTGCATTTTATAGGCCATAACAAAGGATTTTGGATTCTACTCTGAGGGTCAAGAGCTGAAAAGGAGTATGCAGCATTCCCGGTAGCGATGCCCTTTGTGAATACAGCCACAACAACGCAAAGACCTTCTTCCTTTGGAGTCTGCCAGACAGAAAAGTCTGGGAAGTTGGCCCAGCAGGTTTTTTTTGTTTTTCCTTCGTTTCCTAAATGAAGATTTAACCTAAAGGAATCTCTTAAATCTCAAGAAGTTTATCAAAATACTAAAAAAAGCAAGTCTTGAACAAGGTAAAAGAAGGTACCACTTACCTTTTTGTCTTCAAAGTTTTTAATAGGGCTGCCAATATAACTGTGTCTGTAAGTAGAGCTTCTGTAATACATTGCAAACTCTATTGTAAATAATTATAATCAAGGGACTGAATAAATAATTATAACCAAGGGACCGCAGCATTTTAAGAATTCTTGCTAAGGAAGTGAAGATCTGAAATTGGCTTCTAATTAGAAAAAACATTGCAGTCAAGATTAGGCTTTCTAAGTAAAGGATTAAACACTGAAAATGTTACCCTGATCCACTAGTTGCCTACATGCCCCTCCATACCTAAGGATACTTTTTTTCCTGTGAGTACTCTTCCCACCTTATTTTCTCCCGCTTAGGTCAGAACTGAAGTCACAGACGTCTCAGTTGTTGTCAGAACTACCACGGTGTTCCAGAGGCACCAGTATGAATTCCTTACAGGTTCAAGTGTAAATGATAAATGAACCACCTATTTTAAACACAATTATATCTGGTAAGTGAGAGCATCAGGGACGTATATGCTAAAGCAACAAACAGTAGAGGGTTTTTTAAAGGCGTGGAAGGCTCACTGACTCAATGAGAACAGGACCACTAAAGAGAGTTGAGAGATTTTCTTCTGCTTTACCACTAAGTGTTACATAAAGCTTCTATTTTTACGGAATGGAGAAAATCCCCAAAAGGTGAAATGAGGTTTTTATGTCTTACAATGGTGGATAAAACCAAACTAGTTTCATTACTCGTATATGAAAGAGAACACTTAAGAGATGGAACCTGGAGAATAACAAACCACACCAGGAGATACGGATTTTTAAAAACTTGTAAGGACCATACTTTCAAAGAAAAGTCTGACCACATAAGAATTTAGCCCACCTCTTCCTCAAAAAAAATACAATTCAAAAAAGAATGTAAGTTTTTTTGTAACTGCTAAAAATGTTATTTAGTCCAGCATCAGCACTATGACCATATAGGAGCTATGAAAAGTTCCAGGTTGTCCAGTGAGAGGGGTTTAGTTTAGGAACAAATCTCCCCTAAAGTATTTGTCTAACAAAAGAGAAACTTACTCTTATCTCCAGCAAGGAAATAATTCTCTAGAACAATTTTTACATTGGCTTATGCATTCTTTTATTTCTTCTTAGTCAAGCGACTACTGAGGTTTCCTAAAAATTCAATAAAACAACCAAAATGTCTTGGAAGCAGAATTCTCTTTCAATGTTGCAGGCTGTTTTACAAGTTTGGAAGAAGTCTTGCTGAGAGGTGGAATACACTGTGTCGCAGTCGGCACCTACGAACTGTAGCCAAAGACTGTTCATTCAGAGCTGACATCAGCTCTGAGCATGGAGGCATAGTTCGTTCCCATCTACCCGTAAAGTACCACGGAGCCATACCGCTGCTGTCCCAAGGTCTTATAACAAGTTGATAACAAGCCTAGAAGGGCAGGACTGGGACCTTGTGAAAGTAGCTGAAGGCAGCCCAAGCTGGACATGCTTTCATCAGGGAAACGGACTAGATGATCTTCAGACATCCTTTGCATCCTAAATTAATCTGTGATTCTGTGATTTTTCCAATCCAGGATTACAGAATAAACTGTTGGTTGATTAAGCAATAAAGGGGTAACTGACTGAAATTTAACTGTATGCAATATGTAAGACACCAGACTGGATGATTTAATAGTCCCTTCTGGTCTGGGAAACTATGAAGCTCATGAAAATGCAACCCATTTTTTAATGTTGCAGTATTAGATATACCACAAAGTAGAAAAATGGATTTGATATATATTGTCACCTGCTTAGCACTTCTACTGAAGCTTTGTTGAGAAATGAAAATAACACATTACTGTCAGTCGGCATTACTTCAAAGCCAGTTCTAGCTAGCTTTTCCTTCAGCCAACAGTTTTGCATATGGAAAAACATAGAATCATAGAATCATTAAGGTTGGAAAACACTTCTAAGATCATCGAGTGCAACCGTCAACCCAACACCACCATGCCCACTAAACCATGTCCCTAAGCACCTCATCTACCCGTCTTTTAAATACTTCCAGGGATGGTCACTCAACCACTTCCCTGGGCATCCTGTTCCAATGTTTCACCACTCTTTCAGTAAAGACATTTTCCCTCACGTCCAATCTAAACCTCCCCTGGCACAACTTGAGGCCATTTCCTCTCGTCCTATCGCTTGTTACTTGGGAGAAGAGACCGACCCCCACCTCGCTACAACCTCCTTTCAGGTAGTTGTAGAGCATGATAAGGTCTCCCCTCAGCCTCCTTTTCTCCAGACTAAACAGTCCCAGTTCCCTCAGCCGCTCCTCATAAGACTTGTTCTCCGGAGCCTTCACCAGCTTTGTTGCCCTTCTCTGGACACGCTCCAGCACCTCAATGTGTTCATTGTACATGAATACTGAACATTGTACATGAATACTCGAATACTGAACACAGTATTCAAGGTGCGGCCTCACCAGTGCCGAGTACAGGGGCACGATCACTTCCCTACTACTGCTGGCCACACTAGTTCTGATACAGGCCAGGATGCCATTGGCCTTCTTGGCCGCCTGGGAACACTGCCGGCTCATGTTTAGCCAGCTGTCGGCAGCTTTCCAGCCACTCTTCCCCAAGCCTGTAGCGCTGCATGGGGTTGTTGTGGCCAAAGTGCAGGACCCGGCACTTGGCCTTGTTGAATCTCATGCAGTTGGCCTCGGCCCATCGATCCAGCCTGTCCAGGTCCCTCTGCAGAGCCTTCCTACCCTCGAGCAGATCAACACTGCCGCCCAACTTGGTGTCGTCTGCAAACTTACTGAGGGTGCACTCGATCCCCTCGTCCAGATCATTGATAAAGATATTGAACAAGACCGGCCCCAAAACTGAGCCCTGGGGAACACCGCTCGTGACCGGCCGCCAACTGGATTGAACTCCATTCACCACAACTCTCTGGGCCCGGCCGTCCAGCCAGTTTTTGACCCAGCGCAGAGTACACCTGTCTAAGCCGTGAGCCGCCAGCTTCTCGAGGAGAATGCTGTGGGAGACGGTGTCAAAGGCCTTACTGAAGTCCAGGTAGACCACGTCCACAGCCTCTCCCTCGTCCACTAGGTGGGTCAAACCAAAACATATAGTGCTTACCCTGCTTTGCAGATGAACACTGTAACAAGGCCTACATGTTTGCAGAGCTCATAATAAAGACGACTAGAATAAGGAATATCATGGCTAATCATGCCCCAAAGTTTCAGGAAAGTTGGTTATGTCCATACAACTGAGGTTTTTATATATATCACAGCCACAGCAAATTCAGCTTAAATAATCCAGAAAGATATGTTTCTTTTATCATAAGAAGCGCAACTAAGTAAAAAATTATTGCTTCAGTGCTTAGCAAGGTGGCTACACACCTAAGTGAGATAAAAATTCATTAATAGGGAGCAGAGAATTAAAATGGAAAAAAAAAATCACTAGTAAAAAATTGAGAGAAAAAATCATAAAAAATAATCAGAAAATTCATTTAAAAAGAGAGAAAATGGTTTAACCATTCGGTAATTAAAAAGTCCACTGATTCATCTGTTAGCTGACAGCTAATTAATATTTTCTAATCACAGAAATTTAACAGGCAAAGATACCAAAAAAGGGGAAAGTATTGAATTTGTATCTTTAAAAAATAGGGAGCAAAACCACAACCTTTGTTAGAGCTGGAATGGTCAGGGAAAACTTGGGAGATTAACATCTTGAAAGGATGTGTAGAATCCCAATGCAAGATTTCAGCCAAGCTTGAAATTCAGTGAGATTAGAAATTATCTTTTCCTTCTCTGAGTGCTGTTATGGTGGCCCACAGTACATTTATGACTTTCGACATGCATTTGTCTACAAAAGCAACACTCAGTTTTGGTTTGTGTAACGAGAAATATTTTTTAAATGGACCTCAAATGTACTACATGGGCATAGTTTATTCTTGGATAACGTGGATACAGTAGCATATTCAAAAATAAGCAAGAGTGTGAAGATGTACTTTTACAGAAACAGTAGTCTAAAAGTGGGAAAACTGGCATATGGATCAAATTAGAGATGTATCATAGTGGGAAGAACAAGAGAAATGAGTAAGCTTAGATTCACTGATCACAACACAGATCTAAAAATAAAAAAATAGCCACAGATAGAATGAAAAAGAAAAAACTGAATCCATTTTAATTCACTTACAGTAAATGGGAACTAAAGGATTAGGGATAGCACGGACAGAAAAGTTAATGAGTTTTTAAATATGAGTTTGGGAACATAAATTAGACAATAGTAAAAAAAGGCAAAGCAAAATGATACACAAAATTTGGGGACCATATCTATTAAGCACCTCAGTGCTATGAAGGTGAGCAAAATGTGATCACCTGTGTTCAAAGAAAGGTCTGGCATGCAAGTGCACCATGTTCAGGACTCACATTAAAATCATTTTACTTACCACAGTTTAAATTTTACAACTAGAAAGTCTAAACTTAACCCAAAGCTAGTTGAAATTAATATCCTTCGGGCTGGCTTCGCCTGCAGGATAACAGTGTGCAGAGGTGGAGGTTGGTTTCTTTTTTTTCTACTCATTAATTCACTGCATGATCTAGACTTTCATTAACTGGAAAAGGTCTAGAGACCTAAGACAAACAAATATATTTTAAAAAGCCGTTATTCACTTACTGTTTAACTCCTTACTAAAACAAAAAAGAAAGGAAAATTGCTTGACAAGGCAAAATACTTGGACAACACTGAAGACAGCATTGGCAGTAATACCTGTTTTGAAGTTTCTGACTATCCTAATAACTACTTTTTTTTTTGTTTGTACTGTAAAGCACTCAGAAAGATGTAAGTTTAAGGCTGTTTTTTTTTCTATATACCTGCCTCCTGTTCAGGAGACAGCTATACCTCCGGCTTGATTTCATAAATTGCATTAGCCTTGAACATTTACCAGGCTGAAAGGCAGCTTAAAAATGTTTGCAGTGTTACTCTAGTCATAAACAGTGAGATTAAAAAAAAAAAAAGGCGCCCTGTATTTCCTGGAAAGCAACAGTCTGCCTGATTTTTTAAAACTAAAGCACTGGAAGAAATGAGGGGATACAATTAAGGTAGCACTATTTATTTCATTTTCATTTATGTCAAATTTGATTTTGGCTGGGTTTGGTCGAAAAATGACTAGTTCACAGGAACAAACATTAGTGACTGGTTTGACAGATGACCCCACATTTTTTTAACGGGGTTCCATAGAAGACCATTATATGTTGCTTGTTACATAGTTAGAAAACATTGGTTCATTGATTCTGAAGTATTTAATTTTAAGTATCTGGGGTTCAACAAACTTTTGCTGAATCCAAGGTGGGGCGCTCTCAGAACTCTACCAGGGTGCAGCCATGATAGTAGTGGACAGTCTGAGCATCTTTCCCTGTTACGAGATAAAGTGATGAAGAGCATGCACGCAAGCAAGCTGTGCTGGTGGGGAGAGAGCAAGCTGCTTTTTTTCCTCCCTACATACCCAGTCGTGAGGGTTCTCGAACAGTTCCCCTATGAGCGCACTACCTGATGTTTTGTAATTGACTGAAAGTTAGTGAAAGAACCTGAAGGTAACTGAAAGGTTGGTGCTTACTGGCCACGCTGTGTTAGGAGGCAACGTGCTTGGGTCTGCAGACTGAAGTGGTTTATCCAGGGAAATTTGCAGATCAGTTGCAGAGCAGCCTGATTTTGTGTCTGCAGTTTGACTTCAAGATCACAATCTGAAAATATATGGTTTGCAGCATGTAACCATGAAAATGAATAGAGCGGTATTTTGTAATCTGCAATCCAAAGAAACTTACTTCTAGGTATCTGAGGTCATGGGATTGAGAAGCAGTATTATAGAATGTTATTTTATTAAAATGGCATGTCTTTCAAGTTCACAAATCATTCACATTTCCGAGCAAGTTTTGCAGCAGTCCTTATCAATCACTGATACATCTTATATGAGAGAGAGAGAAGAAAAAAGGAAATGGCCTTCCCAAGCCAAAACATCAATAGTTTCATCCTCTGATTCTGAATCAATTCCTACAAAGACAAGGTCAGTTAAATTACGTACCTTCTGTACTTTACTCCAGCTGACAATCTGCTGGCTATAATGCAAGAACACAAGGGCTCAAATAGATTTTTCTGACATGGTGTGCCATCTGGCACAAAGCAGTCTTACAAATCCTGCTTCCCTGCTCTGCTTTTGCAGATCTAGTGACGGCATAATTGTAAGTCCTGTCAGTTTTCAGTAGCAAAGTTAGCTTAATGCAATCTATCTGTAGGTATCAAAATCACTGTTGCCAGATGCAATGTTTCACAGTCCCAACCTAAAGATGTAATTATATTGCCATGCAGAAAAATTCTCCAACAGCAGAAGTACATTTGAAAATGTAGCAGGATTAAAACAAGAAGTAGGGAATTATATCTGTGACTGGTTGGTATATTGGTGCTTAATGGAGTAACACATTAGTTAGCAAATGGGTTATTTCACTGTTATGGGGCCAAATTGTGATCTCATTTCCTCAGATGCAAGGGAGATGAGAATCTGCTTTTAATAAGTGAAGCAGTAACAGAATGAACCATCGCGCGGTAGTGCTGCTTAAGTGTTCCCAAGCAGCACTATCGGTACATCTCACTACTGAGGCAAGGATGCGTGTCTTTGCAACTTTGATTTCATAGCATTCTGAATGATGCTCGAATGTGTGGTGACGACGTGATGCTGCACAGATGGTGACTAGCATAAAATTACTCTTTCATTTGTGACCCAACTCAGAATTCAACCTTAGGTTTCCAGCAGGGAAAGGACAGTAAACCAACTCACTGCGACAGTTTTTTTCTTTCAATGAAATTTTTAAAGGTCTGGCTAAATGCCAAACCAGAAAAAAAATCTTGCTTCCTAGGCATGAATGCTACCAGGAAAAAAAAAGACTGCAGAGTTTGTAGTTAAGAGCACCATGTATTCAGATATGCTGAATAGCCAGGTCTGCGGTTCTGAAAAATACCTCCTAACACAAAGGTTCCATCATATTTTTTCCACGCTTATTTACGTGTGGCACTAGATGGTGTTGATTGCATCTTCCTCAGTACGCTATTCAGTGCTCAAGTTAACAGGAGGCTCTCCTTCAACCTATTTATGACATACTATTGTTCAGTGGAGTCAATATACATTTCACGCTGTAGAGGTGCACAAAAAAATTGTGTACACTCACATTTAACAACCATAATTTTGTACTCCTACCGTTCACCTGTAGGAGTACAAAACACTTCTGAAAAATTAGAGAAAGCTATTTCATGTGTTTCTGATTTACCTACTCTGTCTTAAACTGAGGCAAAGGCAGTTACTGCAGATTTACAGGACAAATGAAAACATCACCCAAAGCATTGATTATAGCATGGGATTTTCTAATTTCCCAGAACATTCCAAACATATGTCATAATTCTGCAGAAGTGACAAGTACCATATCTGAACAGATTTTTTTGGTATGCCACTGTAATACTTTACTGTTTAGGCTGCATGACTGGCAAGATCCCAGCTTTCTGTGATCCTGCAGTTTTAGAAATGCCATTCTTCAACCTCTGTGCACTGTGGAAGTAACTTAAAAATGGAGGCCCATGAGTTCCGCTCCATACTTCAGTGCATAGGGAACAAAGATATTCGTTTTCTGCAAATGGGATTGAAATGGAGGGCAGAGTTGAAAGAAAAGATGCGTCTTCCGTATAGCTATTGGCAGCTTTTCTTCAATAGCATATTCGATTTACAAATGACATTTTTTAGTAGTATTTAAGAAATAAATCTCTTTTTCCCCATTAAATAACACTGTAGTGACTTCTATTTGCTTTGCAACAGGAGCTCAAAGAATGGCACTGCTAGCAACTTTTGCTTACCGATATGAATGCTGGAAACAAAAGCCATTATTTACAGTACTTTTGAAAATGTTATCTCACTTATATGAAGATGTTTTGACAATTTAAAGACATTTCAATGCTTCCTTAGGACAAAGTATATACTCTATTTAATCATTTACTCTATTTAATCCTTTTAGCTAGTATTTTCAGAAATAGAGGCCTCAAGTGTCTAAATTCATATGTAAAAATCTGAAATGGGATTCGTTTTTATAATGAGTCCACGTGGAATGGCAGAACACAAGTAACAAGTAGTGAATTGCTCGTTTTTATGGCACTGTCACCTTTATGAACTGCAAAACAAATGTGTCTGCATTGGATTTAGATTGCATAGAGAGAAAAAGCCAAGCTGAAGCAGAATAATAGTCATCTGCTCAGACATAAATTAATCAGGCCATCCCTAGATTTGATTCCAGAGCAAAAGTTCTGTTTAAAATACATTGTTTATCTGGCTAGCTATTCTTATGGTCTCTCCCATCCATTTCAAATGAGTGATACATTTGAGAAGGATTGTCTCAAAGGGGTTCTTTCAATATCAAAAATCGTACTATTTTCCTTCACAAAATTATAATTTTAATAGAAATTCTAAAAATATTAAGGAAGGACGTATAAATTTGCCAATTTCTATTTGGTATGCAGATTTTCCCCTATTTGCATACTATGACTGCAATTCAGTTTAAGATGTGCTTTTACCATATATTTTAAAATGCCATATATCTTTTGAAGTATCACAGGAAAACTTAGGTGACCCACTTTTTTTAAAAAAAGCAATGCAGTAAAAGGTATTTCTCAGTGTACAATATTCCATTTTGGGGATATGCTGAGTGACATATATTAGTCAGTAAC
This sequence comes from Pygoscelis adeliae, assembly GCF_000699105.1. NCBI lineage: Eukaryota > Metazoa > Chordata > Aves > Sphenisciformes > Spheniscidae > Pygoscelis > Pygoscelis adeliae. Next base: position 6,995,376 of record NW_008824932.1, on the reverse strand, counting down.
TTTAAATAATATATTAAAACATTTTTAATGACTTTTTTTCCTAAAAAGTCTAGCTTTTATGCGAGACGTGAATTATTAAATTCCATGGAACTGATTTCTATGGGACATTTAGGAGGAGACTTTGAAATCTGAATTTTCGTTGGGAAAATGCAACCCATTGTATTATAAGAATACTAATATACTCTCTCTTTTCTTTGCCATCTTAAGACATGAAAAATATGTATCATTATAAAACATTACAATATCCACTTTCCAAATACTTTGTTATTTTTTTAAATGCATAATTCCTAGATAAAGGAACAACTCGTGAAGCATGATAATAGTATTTTCAGTTTTACTTCTTTTAAAACCCTTAAAAATTAATTAGTATGCAAGATGCAAATGTAACCCAAGAAATTACTTTCTTTCAGAGCCAATAACTGACCTTTTGCTCACCCATAATGTTTCTTTCAACAAAAGGCCATATTCAAAACGAGACTTAAACACTCAAACAAAATAGCCTGTGCTTCGCTGGCAGAGTCTTCCAGAGTCACAAAGAGAACCTTTGAGCCTCCACATTAACTCAACCTGGCAAACATGTTTCATGATGTAATATATCCCATTTAATGCCCCCAAAAGACCCTGGTTTTTTCCATGTGGAATATATGAAGAACTACATTCAAAGGCTATTTCTGTATACATTTAGGAGGTGGGAAGAGGATGGAAGCAACAAGAGGAGTGCTGGATCTTTATGACTGTTGTGTCTCCAAATCCAGTAAAATCCAGCTTGTCACGAAGCTGCAACTTTTCCTCTTTTCCAAGACCAGTTTAATTCACTCCACTTTGGAGTGACAGAATACGTGGATGCACAAAAGTTCTGGGGTTTGCTGCTACTGAAACAAACAAAAACAGGACTGCTGTGAGACATTGATCTAATAATCCCTTATTTACGGCTCCTCTCATTTTAGAGAATCTTGGTTCTGATAGGTGAGGACCTATCCTGCCATCTTCTGTACACCTGGAGGGCTGTACTCAGCAGATAGAGTGTTGCCAGGTTTAGACTGTCAGACGTGGTGGGCAGAACATTCTTCATGGAAGAATTCAAGCTGTGCTCCAGAGGAGAAAAGTCAAGCAACAATAATAGTAAATCTAAGTTCAACACCCCTTTTCTTTCTTTTTGCTTGAAGCTGCCTTATAAGGAACAACTTGTTTCTCCTGGCTTGCATCCAATGGAGATGGAGGAAGACTGGCAAGAGAGGGGACAAGAAGGTGGATAAAGAACACTGTTAACAGCAAGTCTGAGAACAAGCAGCAATACCACAAGCACAGGCTCGGCTTGGATAACTTCCTACCACTTTCTATCTGGGATACTTAGCTGATTTCTCCCAAAATTATTTCCTTTTACTTTTAAGGATGTTGAGAAGATAGTCTGTTTTTCTGAAGTAGCACCTAAGCTGTGATGAACATCCGCAGAAGTCTCAGTGTCCTGGAAGCGCACTGGTTAATCAGTCAAGCACTTAAGGAGCACTTGCCGGAACAATATGTGTGATTTGAAGACACAAAGCTAGTTTTGTTCCAAGCCTTTGGAACCACAACTGGGATGGTGACCTCCTGTAGATCCTCTCCCTACCAGTGTCAGAGTACTGCTGTAAGTTTTAGCGTGGGGCATGGATGGAAAGAACATCCTCAAGCAGGGAATTAGTATCTGTTCTCCCTCAGATAGCAACAGACACAGCTTTAAGTTTGTTTGTTGCTCGTTTCAGATAGTGTGCTCTTACTAGAAGGATATGGAAAATAATACATCTCTTTCAAATACCTGAATATAGTTTGTCCATAAATCATACAAGAATGCACTAGGCATCCAAGCAGAGTATGTGAATAATCCAAAATACATTGTGCATGCATGTTAGAAGACAGGACAGAATTCCTCACGTGCCGCAGAAATAGAACAGATTAGTCAGTACATAATTCATAAAGCTTTTTCCTGCAAAGCAGAGTAGGGGAAAATCTCACCAAAATTAGTGGTCCCCAGGAATTTTCAGTATTTCAGTCTCCTGTGTCTCCCGCAACAGATTGGTGGACAATGTTTACGTAATGCCTAAGAAAATGAAACCTCAGCAACAAAAACAATAGTTCTAATGTTATTCCGTGACTAGATTGACAGAGGAATGAAAATGCAGGAGTCACCATATGATGCTTTGAGTACAATGGAATTGATGTATAACTTTTGAATTTCAGCTCTACATTATAAATGTTTTTTGTCTATATAACTTTTTCAAACTGCTAACTTAATTTGAATGCAGTACTCGTTTGCTTCCTCTCTTCTCTACCTGCAAGTTAAAGACCCAGAAAAAAAGACAAAACAGCAAGGCATTGGGCAATTTGGAGCCTGTTCTAAGCTGGCTCAGACTTTGGACCAGACGACCCTCGGAAGTCCCTTCAAACCTGAATTATTCTTTCATGCTGATTTTATGATGCTAAATCTATCAGAAATTCCAAAAGATAATTGCACAAGATTCATAATAGACAGTGGTTAACAATTTATAAGCCTCCGTTCACAGAAAACCTAGCATGCACAAATAGCAAGAACAACCAGTTTGCCCAACAGGCTAGTATCAAAACAAAGAAATGCCTAATACGGGCTTTGATCATCAGATGAGACTGATCACCAGAGGGGAGCAGAATTCATGAGAGGATTTTTTTCATGATTTATTTTAGGAGTCTTCCACAGCTTATCTTTGGAGGGTGGGAGAAGAAAGAGAAACAGAAATGACTGCTGCAACAAGAAGAAATGCCAAATTTTGAGGAAATTATGTGAAGGGAAAGGAAAGAGAAGTGAGCCTGGATTCCCTCAGAGCCTTGGCCTGGGCCCAGAAAAACCACTACAGAGCAGTAAGCGCACCGAAAGCATGGGAGTACATACAGAGTTCTCATGTTCTGCGTGTATCTGACAGTACCCGGGGAGTGACTCTAGTAGAAATCTATACAAAAGATGTGCTGATGCAAGGTGTGATTTACTAAAGACTTCAGTTTTTCTGTTGTAATGGCAATGTTTCTCCATTCCATACTTTTCCCTTAGCAAATTAAAAATTCTACTGTGATCATTTTGGCCTAGATCTTTAGCAAGGGATCAACAGTAGTTATTTCAGGTACTTTCATGATTTTCTTTCGTCTATTCCTGACTGCTTAAAATGAGCAGATTTTCATGCAAAATATGTATGAAATGGTAGAAGTCTGTACGAGGACTTCCGAGTGTTTTTTAATTTTGCAGCACCTGTTGAAGTGGGCCTGTCAGAGTTTTTTTTCTGAGCATGCTGAAAATTAAATTAGATGTTTTATAATCTTGCCTGTAACTTAGACCTTATCGAGGGGACCAAGGGGAAGAACTTCTGTTCTTCTGACACAAACTCACAGATATCCACATAGCTTCACAAAACCAGTGGATAAACAGGAGAACAGTAATAAGTTCCTGAAAAGGCCACCAGATGAAGGAACAAGTGACTGCAACAGTCATAATATATGATAATTTGTATATAACCTAACAAAACAAACGTAAGTGGAAGGACACGTCAAATATAGTGCTTTCCAATCTCGACTTGTACTTGAATTGGATTCCCACAACTTTAAAACTATCTCCAGGATACCTTGAATAGAACAGAAATAGCTCGAAGGCAAAGTTGGCTTTAAGACATTCTTCAGAGGTCATTCCCATAGTGTCAAAAAAAATTCAGGGAGACTGCCAATAAATAATGACCTTTGGAAGAACAGCATTATATCTGCCTTTTCAGTAGGGATATCCTTTCTGTGATGTGAAGATATTTCCTTGAAAATGTTTACTCTCTTGTCACTATTTCCACAAAGCAACAATAGGGAAACATTTCTCCTTGAAGAAAAACAAATGATCTAGGAATTTTAAAGATGACATTTTCGTTTCACGATTTCTCTCTTTAAAAGAATACACACACCCCCTAAGGATCATGATATTTTTGATCTGAGAATTGACCATTTCTATAATATTCCAAAAGATTATAATTTAAGTCAGTCTTTACTAAAATACAGTCACAGGCATCCAAGTTTTGTCACCAGGTTCAGATGTTACTAACTGAATGAAACTGTACTGTTTGCCGCTGTGCTGAAAGTAGATTCTTTTTGTTAAATATACATATAGGAGTTTAGGACCAAACTGTGGTCTCACTGAAGTTAATGGCAAATCTCCCACTGACTTCAATTAGAACAGAATTTGGCTCACAGTCTCGTTGCTGAGCATAACAATTAAAAGAAGCTTTTACAAGCTGCATTGCTGTGTAAAAGGGCATGAACCATGTAGCAGATTTCATTGAACCCGTAGCCAACAGTCATTGCTATAGCAACTGAGGTTCTAACAAAGGTAGTCACTGTCTCTGTAATCATCAGGTGTCTCTATAGCAACTAGAGTTTCCCGAGAACAAGAGAAAAATATTTGAAAACTGTCAGTTGGAAGAAAAGAGGTCTGTGAATAAGTAGGTTGGAACCAAAAGCAACATAAGGGTAAAACATGGCTCAGAGTGAAGAGGAATGATTGTCCGGAACCTACGCAGACAATGGCAAAGGAAGAGAGAGCACAGGCCAAGGGCTAGACTGGAGATGAGGGAGGGAGCGGCTCAGGCTTTCCCTTGGGTAAGGGAAGCAATATGGCACTCCCGGCAGATATCCCCAGATCTAAATTAGCTATGTTTTGGACATAATTCTCTTAAAGAAAGACTGGTTACTACAGGAGAGAAGGAGGGCTAAACCTTGCCTGCAGTAGGAGTTTTAAGACCACTGGGATTTTCAAAAGCACCTGCCTGCACTTCTTGTGCCTACATTTCTTTACAAACAGCCCTATTTCTCTTCAGTGTGGAAGAACGCAACCTGTGTTCTTGAAATGCTGCTGCTGCTAGCACAGCGCAATTATGTAGAAACGATGGTTAACTGTTCTTAATGTTTCTTATTTACAAGTTTTTAAACAGTATTCAAGTGAAAAAAGGAACAGCTGCTGTTTGGATACTGATAGAGATGAAAACAGCATCGCTCATCGTAGGTCTATTTTAGAGCCTAAAATATGTTTTTAGGCTCTCAGGTAGGAAGATAGCAGGGTTATCTTCACATAAGAAAGGCCAGCATATGTAAACATAAACCCCCACCAAAAAATACTTTAATGATATTG
>NW_008824932.1:6985425-6990175 GCF_000699105.1 Pygoscelis adeliae | reverse complement strand
AGGGAGATATGAATTTGGGCGAGATGTTTAATTTAATTACAAGTTATCCAAAATGTTCGTGTTGACAGACTAAAAAATAATTCAGTTGGACCAGCATGCTTCCTCTGAAAATGAAGTCACAAAACTAATTATATATTCCAAATGGGGTCTTATCCAGTATACTGATGCACTACAATACGTTTCTCACATAAACCAAAACCCCTGTGTTTAACCTGAAGAACTGATAGAAGATCCAGTACTGCTAAAAGTCAGACTTTCATTTCACGTGTAAAGAGAGCCCTCTCGTGGAATAATACTTTCAGATTCGACTCACGAGAAAGAACACTCCTTGGCACGTAACAGCAAGTTAAATCAGGTATATAATTTGTATCTGAAACAGAAGTCACCAAATGACATACATTTGAACAATCTACCTGAGAAAAACAAAAAGCACTGTAGCAATATACTTTGTCAGGCAGCTTTTTGTTTTTTTAAGATTCAAGAGTCACCCCCAGTCGGGATGTTTGCTGCTGCGTGGCAGTCATGGATTCAGTTGCATTTCTGTAGTTGCTGTGTACCCAACACAGTTGAATGTGATATCACTGTTCATATGGAAGGGCAGGGTATTATTAATGATGTCAACAGCCCAGGAGAGCTGACTGATCTTCAAAGACAGCTTCTTCAAAGCACAAGAACCTCCCAACATGCAGAAAGTCAAGCAAGCATGGCAGAAGGCCAGTGTGGATGAATAAGAAACACCTGGCTGAGCTTAAATGGGAAAAGGAAGCACAAAGAAGGTGGAAGCAGGAACAGGCAACCCAGGAGGAATAGAGAGACGTTGCCTGAGCATACAGAGAAATGCTTAAACATTTAGAGTTGAAACTCGCTAGGGATATAAAGAAAAGTGCTTCTATGAGTACATTGGCAGCAAAAGCGGCTATTGAAAATGTAGACCCACAGCTCAGTGGGACAGAGAAACTAGTGACAAAGGACATGGAAAAGACAAAGGTATTCAATGACCTTTTTGCCTCAGTTTTTACTGGTAAGGTTTGTCTTCGCACCTCCCAGCCTGCAGCAGAGTCTGTGGGACTGACGCATTACCTGCTTTACAGGTAACTAAACTTAAACCAGCGGGTATGCACAAGTCCATGGTTCCACAAGCTGAACATGAGTCAGCAGTGTGCTACAGTCCTTCCAAAAATGGACTACCTGAGATAAGAAGCAGATCAACCTTTATGTGTGCTGAGATTTCAGTGGATGAACACTACATTTCACAGTGAACACCCCTCCCCTTTTTAGCTCCCCATAGTAGTCTCCCACCAGGAAACTATAATTTAAAAATTATCTTTACAATTGGCATCTTTAAGTTAAATCTTGCTATCATCTAGACTATTTTTCAGTTTATTAAAATATGAAAAAAAAATACCACAGGGCAGCAGTTCAAGCTGAAAATGAACATTAAACCCACAGAAGTAAACTTGGAAATACCTCCTTCATGATCCTGACATTTAATAATGTGGATTAATTTAAACTGTATAAATAGGTAATATCAGTTTCTCAGAATTTCATAAGAATTCGTCTTAGTTCTGAACCTATTGGCTAAAACTGTCTAAACCAGAGCAGATCAACTGTACTTTGATAACTCATAGAAGCAAACTCTTCTCTCTTTCAGAGCTTTAATTTCTCCAGAAGAGCTGGCATTTCTGTCTTCTCAGAGAGAAAAATGCACATGAGCATTTCGGCTCTCTCTTAATTGAAACTGGTCTGTAAAGGTTGGTTCCAGCATGATGATTACAGTGTGTTGAGCTGGTCATTACATCCCAGGGCGCATTGAATTCACTGGTGCTCAAAAGGGAGAAAAGATTTCCCCGTGTTGATACAATGCCTGGAGACAGTGATGTATGAGCAGAAATATCACAACTCTCTTGGGAGATTCAAAGTCCAATTCCACTCAACGCAATGTATATTCATCATAATTAGTATTGTATTTTCATTAGGCAGTAAAACAGGCTCCAAACCAAGGAGAGGAAAAAAAAAAAAAAAAAAAAAAAAACACTTTGCCTTCTGAATAGAAAGATGTATTCTCGTAAGCAGAAATTATTTTTAAAACTATTTTTCGGCTAAGAGTAATAGCTGTAACATACTAGATATATAGATTATGTGGACTTATTTCTGTCACTGGAGACTCTGTGACCCATGTAGATAGAATACCAGCAATACCAAATAAGCAATAGTAAAAGCAGACTCTGACCTCAGAAAAAAAGAGAGGACAAGATCAGTAGCAACCAGCAAATAAACTGATTTCATAGGAAGGCTGTTCTTAGCAGTAGAAGAACAGATTTCAAAACACATTGAGGCCTGGCAGTTATAAACTGACAATTAGCCCATCATTGTGGCCTTAAGTGGCCTTAGCCCACAGCATTTCATAGGCAGTTGTGTATCAGAACAGGACCTAGCAAGGCAGATCTTCTTGGCTGGAATGGATTAGAGAAGGATAACCAGTTGTGATCCCACTAATCCTGTTCCAGTATGTCTGGGGATTTTAGGCAAGTGAGCTGTGACAGAACATTTGTTGTCTGTGCACTGGCAATGCGGTTGATTTCTCAGTTTCAGAGTTGGTTTTGCTCGGGTTTTTATTCACATATATAGATGCACTTCTTTTCAATGTTTGTTTTTACTTTTGGCTATACTTTTCCTATGCTTGCATAATTGCCAGTGTTGCTAAAGCATTGTCTCTTCACTTGGAATTCCCACTAACTATAATTACTATAATTAATTACAATTTTTACATTGTGCTCCTTTTCTGACTTTATATTTTCCAAGATGATAATCTCTCTACTGATTTACAAGACTCCTCTTGCTTTCTATTGAATCTTGATAGTTTCTGTAAGAGCAGACTTCCGCATCCGCAAGCTAAGGGAGGAAAGGATTATTGTTCTGTGAAATTCATAAAGTAGAGTTGATAAGGTGAACATAGAAAATAAGCAAGACTACTACCTCTTGTTCATAAAAATGACACGCCAAGGGAGATGAAGCAAATACTATTTGTAGTAAGAGCATGGTATTATGAGAATTACTTGACATACTACTTTCCAACAGAAACTTTAACTTATTTTGGCTCCGTCTTCGGCCTGTTAAATAATACTCAAAATATCTTGCCTGTGAAAACTTTCTTCATTCACCTGGTAGCCTGTTCTGAAAACCAGAATGTAACTTCATTTTATCCAGATCCCTTCCCTCTTGATTTATCATCTGTTATCAATATTGCAAAGATGATGCAGCTGCTGCAAAACATTGTTGTTCTATCTGACCTGCAAACCAAACGGAGAGAAGTTATTCCAGTTAGGAGGGGAAACTGATGAGGGGGCTGGATACCACTGAAAATGTGGGTACATATAAGAACATGGAAAGACCTGAGCACAGAAAGCATCAAACAGATTATCTGGTCACATTGCCAACAACTTTTCAAATGCGATCTTACTTCAAACACTGATAAGTTTTTCTGAGGCCATACTGTGTTTCTGTGTATTTTTCATAGATAGCTCTATTTTTTCACTGGAGCTGCTTCTCATCTACCCAGACTCATCCTTTTTTCCAGAACTGTACTTAGCAAAACATTCCTGAAGAAACACTGAAGAGGCGATTTGGTTTAATTTAGCTCAAGAGGTATCTGGTTCTGTGTACTATATTTCTAATAAAATAATATGGCGTACAGCGAACAATAATACAGTTATACCATTCATCACAAAATACAGCAAAACTAACTGGATTGAAACTTTTAATACAGGCTTTTTTATTACTCACGGGTTTCACATTAGCTATTCTCCGTGTACGACCCTGAATATTTGGGGCATCCTTCTGAGTAGCCTATACATGCCAAAATGTCATCAGATTATTAAAAGCAAAAAGCGTTCTTAATGTCCTGTATCAGTTAGTTCCAATATATTTCCCCCAGTAATGTATGTATAAAATACCCACTTGCAAACATGTTGCATCAGATAGTTAGCTTGCCTTAATCATCATATCTTCTTATTTTTTGCATATTTCAGAGAGTGTATACCAATAACATAGTAGTGAACTCTGATGCAGATTGCTGCAGCTGAACATCTGGCCCACTTAGAAAATATTAGTAACTTACAACTCAGCTATGAAAATTTTGCTTCTCTGTGTCCTCAGCCATCACGATATTTTTCAAACGCCTTATCTGATATAGAAGGAATAGGAAATAAGCACCAGTTCCTATTTGTAAAGGAAACTTAAAATAACTAAGTGAGTGCCAAAAGCTGATATTAAGATTACCTTTTCTTCAGATAGCATTTTTCACTCAATGATCACAGACCATTTACAAATATTGATCATAGAATCATAGAATCATTAAGGTTGGAAAAGACCTCTAAGATCATCGAGTCCAACCGTCAACCCAACACCACCATGCCCACTGAACCATGTCCCTAAGCACCTCATCTACACGTCTTTTAAATACGTCCAGGGATGGTGACTCAATCATCCTGGTTGGTTGGCAGGTTCCAATGTTTAACCACTCTTTCAGTAAAAAAATTTTTCCTCACATCCAATCTAAACCTCCCCTGGCGCAACTTGAGGCCATTTCCTCTCGTCCTTTCGCCAGTTACTTGGGAGAAGAGACCGACACCCACCTCGCTACAACCTCCTTTCAGGTAGTTGTAGAGAGTTGAGATGAGGTCTCCCCTCAGCCTCCTCTTCTCCAGGCTAAACAGTCGCAGTTCCCTCAGCCGCTCCTCATAAGACTTGT
>NW_008824932.1:6962927-6983125 GCF_000699105.1 Pygoscelis adeliae | reverse complement strand
ACCCTCCTTTTTTTCTTGGCAGAGGCAGTCATAATGCGTGGGGCTGACTGCCTCACCCTGGGCAACCTCCCGGATGGACCTTCGTCCACATCCTCATTTGCCTGGCCCTCAACTTCCAGGGCCCCATACCTGTTCTGTAAGGGCAACCGGGAAGGTGAGGGAGGCCGGACGGGGGTTCGCCTGGCACCCCGAGCAGGAACCTGTTTCCATTCCCCCCCGTCGCTTGGGTCCCCTCTTTCTACCTGGTGGCAAGAAGGCAGGGGATCCTCTGCTTCCTGTGGAGCCTCCGTCTGCTGCCTTTGCCTCAGGGATGGCAGGGTGCGGCTCCACCAATCTATCTCCCTCTCACACTCCCAGATACTCCTTAGCCTCTCCACTTCCTCCTTCAGCTCCACCACCAGGCCGAGCAGATCATCCACCTGGTCACATCGCACACAGGTGTCGTCTCTGCCGCCCTCCGCTACAGCCGACAGGCTCAGGCACTCCCTGCAGCCAGAGACCTGGACAGCTGCCTGCTTGCGTGAGGGCTTCGTCTGGGTCGCCACATTCCTTCTGGTGACGGCTTTCAGCCGAGTGGAAACCATAGCCGGTCCTCTTCTGGGAGGGCGATGACTACCAGTTGAGTTGGCCTCTAGAGCCAGGAGGGGGACTGCGCCCTGCCCGCTCGTCTTCCCCGCACGCCCTGCCTGCGTGAACTGCCGCGCCACGCCCTTCTGACATGCCACGCCCTGTTTGCCCGCCCTGTTCGCCGCCCTCTGGGTCGCTCGCGCTTCCTGGGGGCTGCTCTTGTATGTGAGGGGGTTTGAATTCCTAAAAAGCCTTGTGAATGATGTAAACATTGCTATTCCTAATCCTAAAATTAGAAAGCATTGTACTATCTGTAAGGAATCAAGCTAATCGTTTTCTACAGATATAGGTAAATTGCAGCAGTTAGCTAAAAACAAGTATCCTGTGTTTTGTAGAAAAAAACCATGCTACCTCTTGTTTTGTAGCACTTCTTTATAGTGAATGAATGATGATGTTAAATTAGAAACATTAGAAAGAAAAATGGTCACTTTTGGCAAACGTTATCAAATAGAAAACAACCATGTTGTGACACGTGACATTTTTCTCTGTATTTTTAAAAAAGTTTAAAGGAAAGTATTCTCTCTGAGCCCCGGCCCTTAGCACAGATCACCTGATGAAAAGTATTTGCATGTTTCAGTCTGTATTACTCGGTCACTAGAAAGTCTGCAACATCAGCTTTCTACTCGCGAGCACAGCACGAGAATTTCTTCCAAGATCTCCCTGTGGATAAGCTTATACTGCTTCAACATGGCCATTTTAAATACCTGATTCTTTAGAAGCTTCATGAATGTTAGTAGTGGCAATAAGTTCACTCGTGAGCCTATTTTAAGGTTAACTCAGCATGTGGAAAAGAGGTTGACTGATGCAAACCTGCATTAATTTCTTCAGAACAGCACAGTACAAATACATACTAAGAATGCTGAACTGTCCTCGCTGGAGGGGAACAGAATTTTGTTAAAATCATTAGGACAAAGTCCCTGGAAAATTAATATCTATGATAAATCTTTCATCAAGATAGAATGAATCCACATTAATTATGAATTCCATTTAGAAAGAAAAAAACACCTTAATGCATAATTTGGAGACGTACCTTTGCCCAGGAATCAGAAATCTGATGTGTTTGTTGGAATTCACAGAGAATGCTCTATGCACCAAATGAAATGGAAGATGAAAAACGTTTACAAAAAAAGCCGTTTGAAGAAATTTAGAATGTAAAAAGAAAAAAAAACATATGAAGTTAAAAAAAATATAGATTTTATCTTTTTTTGTGGAAGATAAATTCTTAGTTTCAAATAATCAAAATTTATCTTTAAACAAAAAGAAAAGAAAATGATTGGCATAATGGACATGCAAGCTAAAAATTCTATTAGTGCCAGTTGCAGACAAGGATACAATTATAGGATTAGACGTGTTTACATGGCTCTGTGAAGGATTCATACAATGTTTGAGAATGCAAAGAACAACAACAGTTTTGGATGTCATTTCTGGATTCCTCATAAGCAGCAACTATGATGGGTGGCCATGTCTGGAAAGCTGATGTACAATTGTCTTCCATCTCTGAGAGGAAAGCAATACCTAAAAGCCCAATCCGGCAACATGACGAATGCTATTTAGAACCAGATCTCCCCAAAATTATACGAGGAGCTGTGCTGAGTCTTTGGCAGAATTTAAGCCCCAAGTCCAACACCTGCAAGCCTAAATCCATTCAGCCAACAGAAAACTCTGATTACAGTGTTTCCCAGGTGTCAAGCGTTGTGCTCCCGTGCATGAAGGAAAACATTCAAAAATTGCCACTTGCCAGACTCAGAGTGTATGGAGGAACAGAACTGTTTAGCCTAGTGTTTAAAGCCATTATCTGCAAGAGGTAAAAACCTGATCATTCCTCCCAACCTTTTTGTGGCTATCTCAGATATTCCAATAGTTTAAAGAAAAGAGAGGTTTGGTCTCAGGATCCAACTATGGTTATATATCCTCAAAGGCTGCCTTGAAATATTTAGCTATTTTCTGTAGAGCCGTGGTTTTTTCCTACTAAAATAATTCACTTCTATGCAACCCAGAATGTGGAAGCAGTTCAAGTGACAAAATACAGAATTTATCCCTCATCCATTACAGCAAAAAGCTCTTGAAGTATAAGCATCTTTTTTTTATGCCAACATTAAGGAAACATACCCCTTTAACTATCAGTAAAGAGAAAGTTTGGTGTGTGTCTAGATTCATTTGTTAAGTCCAAAACCTGTTCAGTAAGTGAGGCTTGAAGCAGCGACTTAACTGGGAGCGTTCTCACTCAGAAGGTTAAGCACATGCTCAAAAGTTTGTAGAGCTGGGACGCTTGGTCTTGCTTTTCAGATACAGTCTTTTTTGAAGCCCTTACGTTGTTGAGATTCAAACTTCAGAAGCTTATAACCTACCAAAAAAGTAAATCTTGGAACAAGCTTGTGATTTTGAGTTCAGTAGAAACAAAAGAACAGATAAAACCAGTTAAACAAACAAACCAACCCCCAACATTTTCCCAACAAGGGCAAGGTTTTGTGACGTCTCTGTCTAAATTGTGATTACTGATGTCTAAATTCTCATTCCTGAGGACAATGTTTTTTGGGTAAAGTGTTTCCTGACACAGATGTCTTTTACATAAAAGGAGTCTGACAATGCCTTCAGAGCTTCTCTAAAAAAACTACCATGCTCTCTGATGACCTCATAGTTCTTTCTAAAACAGTTTCACACACAGAAACATGACTGATCAACCACTACACAATTTAATTATTTTCACAGTGTGTCCATTTTTTAGAAAATTCTTCCTGAACAAAGTCTGGTCTTTGGTTATCTAATGACCATGTAAGGTAGTTTTGTTTTTTTCCCTTGAATTATACTTTTCCATATAAACAAGCAAATAAAAAAACCCCAAAATACCACACTTAAAAGCTTTATGTCATATTCTTTACTGGGGAATCAAAGCCAGGGGAACTGTACTACTTTTTGCCCACTAATATACTGCCCAACAATTTGTACTGTACATGTGAGAGTCAGCATATTCTTCTTATTATTTTTCTCAGGATGTTCAATACACTCTAAAATACTTCATATTAAAAGAGAGAGTGCAAAAGACTGGGAAATAAAGAATTCAAGTTGTTTATGCCATCTAAATTCTATCCCCTTTGCTCCTTCTTTCCCCTTTGCTCCTAAGCAATATACCTTTTATTCATATGATCACATACTGTTTTTTTTAATGTAACTGATGTGACCAGTATGCAAATGGATAGGACACAGACAACAAATAACTCAGAAATTTCCACCATTTCCACCTCCTGTTATGGGTCAATAAATTTAAAAATGTTTATTATCCAAACCTGATACTAAATCTAAAACTATTTGTTTCCATTTAAGCTCTGGCATGGTGCAAATTGCTATAGCATGTGATTGTTTCACAAACATGCATCAGATTATCTTGTGAGATAGGGCAGAATTATAACCCTATTTTGCAAAAGGGGAAATACACCTTTGGGAAATGAACACTTAGGCGTTCCAAATATTTCATACCGCAGCTGCTCTAGCAGTAAGACTGAGGAACTCCTTATTGTCTGGTGAGAAATACGGGTTCAGGTAAATTCAAACAGAAAAGGGAATTGAACTTGGTCTCCCAGATCTGAGGTGAACAGTCTAATCACCGAGATTCTCGGTATAAAATGACCTCCTTCCACTGTTTTGTGCTTCTTTTCCATTGATTTTATTATGAGCACCTGCAAATTACCTATTTGACAAGGGTAGCAAAGGACTCTGGTTTTCATAATAAAGAAATCTTTGGTTTGCATTGGGATAGATACTGAATGTAGTTATTTTCAAATGATTTTTGTTTTGCTTTTGATACTTCCACATTGGAGACGGATGGCCAGTCTCACAATGTTAAGGTCACTGTCATTTCTAAACTGTGAATATGATATCCAAATCAAGTCTTAATTTTTATTTTTCTCCTTTATAAAAGTTATAAGCCTTGGCTCTGGGACTAACATTTTAAAAAGATTTGCATCAGTTGTACAACGAAATTGCTACACCTAATTCCCCTGTACGTTATTTTGTCATTCAAAATACAGCAGTGAATAATTCTCAAAAATACAGGTTAACATCAAAGTTTTATCCTTACTTGAAATTGAGTTGCATTAATTTGGGAAGTATCAGCTGGTTTTTGCCAACTTTTCATCTCAGAGACTCCACTGATAATCAGTTCAGAAATACAGTTTTGACTTAAGTAATCCTGACTATGTTCGCAAATTATCAGGTAAAATTACAAAGAGAAAGAGAAAATGAGGGGAACACAAAGGAGAGAAGGTAGTGAAACAGTGGAGAGGGCAGAGTAAAACCAGTGATAGAGAGTGAAAAAATATCTGGTAAGCAAAGAAAAAGCATTAATTAGAAAAGAACTAGAAGGAAACTGCTTTTCATACAAAGTGAAAGAAAAAATGAAAACCTGTAAAATGTGATGAAATTAGTTTACACAGAGGTCAGAATTGATTGTTTACCAAGCAGAAGTCATTTTAAAACATCATCAATTGAAGCAACAGTGCCTCCTTAGGAACACTCGTACTATTATGAGCTACAGCCCTGAAATGACTGAGAATACGGATATCTAGGTATTTATTTCTATTTTATTCACCTTTGACAAATAACTGACTTGGAATAGATACTGTACAGATTAGTTTGGCCCAAAATGTTTTTAAAAAATAAAATTTTATGAGATTGTGACAAAAAAATAATGAGAAGATTGTCCTTTTTTAATGAGAAGCAGAATCGGGATTTTTTTCTGATGAAAATGAGAGTTTATTTGGAATCCTCCAGTATAATACATGTATTGCAGCCTTAGGATCGGACAGAAAATCTTCTGTGAGTATTAGCTATAAATAGTAAGATAAATTCTACTGTTTTTCTGGCTTGAGTCATGTAAATGAAAACATGCAGACAGCAGAAATGATGGCAAGTAAATTCCAATGCATGTTATTCAGTTTGATAGGGCTTATTAAGTGCTTTTAATTCTAGGTAATTGGACCTTTGCTTTTACAGAGAACTCTCAGTCTCTCAGTCTTCCTGCAGGATCAATACAAGCCCAAGGCCTAAATCTTGAAATCCTTATTCATTGTTTTGTTTTCTTCTCCTGTCTTTGCATCGTAGTAAAGTGCCACCTTTATTCTACATCGCTTACATTTAAAAGTGGGAAAGAGGAAAGATTTTTAAACTTCCAAAATGTAGTGAAGGTTGCTATGCCATTCTTTTAACGTCAGTTTTTCCATCTTAAACGATCAAGACAAAATATGATTTTTAGGATAGCGATTATGCTGTAAACTACAGGAACAAACATTATGAACACAGACTAAGTTTTCCAACACAATTTTAGAAATGGACAGAGCCTGAACCTTGGAGGCGATTTGTGCATCCACAGCTGGAGCAAGCGGAGTCCAGTGATGCAACCGTAACATTAAAAATGAGACGGGGCAGCTTTAAGAGAGAAACAGGAAGCTGTAACTAGAATCCAGCCGAATTCTGAGCTGGGGCACTTCACCCCGAGGCTGCAAATGAAACAGATGTGCTTGCTGTGAATTTCTGTAGTATCTGGACTTTTTTGTACCAAAGGTGGTAACGCTTTCCTTCCTGTGATTTTTTTTTTTCTTTTATTTTGCACGTAGTTTCCATAAAGGGAATGAAATGGAGGAGTTGAAGAAATATGTATCAGTGAAAGATGAAGATCGGGTTTATCATCAGGGAGCTGTGGAGTTGCTGGTCTTTAACTTTCTGCTCATTCTTACAATATTAACAATTTGGTTGTTTAAAAACCATCGATTCCGCTTTCTGCATGAAACTGGAGGAGCTATGCTTTATGGTGAGTATAAATTCAAGTGCCAGCTTAACATGGGACTAGTTGCATATTTATGATCAGGCACTTGATCTCAAGTGCTGACAAAGCTCAGAAAATGTGCTGAATGAAATGTCATCGGCTCCATAACTGTACAGTAAAATAATAATAATGTAACAGCATCTCTCATGAAGTAGCTGGAGCCCGACTTGTTAAGGGAGCGACTGTCACGAGCTGGTTATCCTCGCGAAGTGCGCGTTATGTTCCTCTATGGGCAGACAGCCACTGCATGACACTTGGGGTGTTAGGGAGTTTACTGTTTTCAAAATAATGAAACGCCCACAGTGAAAGAGATTATTTAATTTGCTTATTTTCCATGCTTGTTTTGTGTAACATTCAAAGGTGTTAGACTAAGGAGCCTTGTGGATACAGCCACGTTGCCTAATAAAGTTTAAATGATCTTGAGATTTTTCTTTTGTTCTTTCTCTACGCCTTTGAAAAAAAACAGACTATGAAGAATGCCTCTCTCAAGTCTTCTCTGAATGCTGTCATTGTACTGTAATTTCAGTTTGCCTGTCCAGTTCTAATCTTCTTTTATGAAGTTTCGCAATATTGTGTATCAATCGCTTTCATGTAGAACTTTCTACATTATCCGCTGATATGAAGTACTCACTAGTTTAATGGTATACACCTACATGTATAATGATTTCTCTCGTCATTCTCTTATTGTTGTTTCACTTTGAGAAGAGTGTGTGACTGCCATTTCTGTTACCATAAAACACGTATAGGAGGGTGACACTGTCAAAATGAAAGATATAAATCAACAGCTCAGTCATTACGCCCCTAAACGCCAGCCTGTTTTGACTCAGACTCATTCTGTGCACATCACACACTCTAGCAGTGTAATACCCAAAACTGGTTTTGTTAAGATTACATATTCTGAAGAATATTTGTTTATCACGGCACACCGCATGCAAAAAACTCTATGGAGGTTCAGCTGCAAGCCTGCAACAGAAAAGGCAACTGAGCCCTACATTTTGAGCTGAACGCTTCATTTGCTCTTTCTATGTCAAGCATTTTAAGATAGATCATCTTAAAAGTCCAAGGAGGACTGCAGCTGAAGATCACCGTCTTCCTTGTATCCCTTTCAAACTATTTCATTAGATAAATTAACTGTATGAAATTTCAAGAACCCAGGCTATTTAATCTTCTTGGCTCATGTACTATCTTCACAAGTGACTTGATACTTCGAAGGAAAGCGAGTAAACAAGAAACTCTTGTATTAAGCCAGTTACTGAGCCCCTAACACCTTGGGTGAGGAACTCTGTGGGATCTCTTAATTCTCATCTGCCTTGCATTTATTTTAAAGTTCTGAAAAAGTATTTATTTGATAATATGCCCTTTTTCTAATCTTGAAATCTGCCACACATAGAAAACACACTTCAACTGAATCAGTTGAGACATCACACGACACTTAGTTAAAGGCAATGGTTTTCATTGTCAGACATCACTAGATTGTTGTTTAACAGTTTTATGGGGTACAAGCTACATAGCATCACTGAGAATACATTTGCGTGTTGCGTTTCTATTAACACCTCTCAAAAGGAAAACCATGAAACACTGTGCAATATATTCATTGTGATCAACTTGTAAATTACGATGTTTTTCCAATTACATGGGTGACTCTTCTATAGCAGCTTCCTTTACACTACTGTGCTGTTTCCCATGTGCGCCTGATGACATTTGTTGAAGATTTAGACAAAAGCCTATCAAAATAGAAATGAAATATGTGGGAATACAACATTGCACAAATAAATCAGTATTTAATTACAGTTTTATCTAGCTTTTGGTTCTATTTTGCTGCCTGCCCAGAACATAATCTGCACATCATGAGGATAACCAGCTCACGATATTCTTTTGATCAGTTAGGAGATTAGTGCTCCAGCAGGACAGAGCTTTTGAATTATTAAAACATTCGCGAACAAAGGAAACATTCCTCACGATTGTAAATAAACTATCTATTTAGTCTTGCATTATTTATGGCAATCTTCAAACAGAGAAAAAAGCTTATTCGTAGGATCCACAAAGCTGATGGTGTCCTTTTTATCCTTAGAAATTTTGGGTATGGGTTTAGGTATCTTTAGCATTGTGGAATAGCAATAATGAGAAGAAAGTGGAATTTCAAAGGTCATGATAGAGGTGTCAGATCAACAGGCAGCAATTTCGGGAGAAAATCTTCATGGCACCGAGCACTGACAGTGAGCTAAATCCTGCCCTCGCTTATTTTTTGCCTTCATTATCGGAACAATTCTGGTTTATACCTGTTCTGTACAAACCAAAAGTCTCTGGCCTACAGTTTGAGCTATTTGCTAGATATGTGAATAGCAGCACAAGAAACCAATAATTTTGCTTCAAGTGATAGAAGAATATGGCCACTTATTTGCAGACTGTGTCCCACGGTATGATAGATGGGTCTGTATTCCTTATCAAGACAGTGTGCCATTAGGGGCGTAGCAGTGGAAAGGATGGAGAGAGTGAAATATGAGGAAGACCAGGGGAAAAAAACAACCCACGGACATACAAAAACAGGAAGAAGTTCTACAGTTACTGCAAAGTGCTGAACATCCACAAATTAAACACTAGGAACAGCCTGATAGAAAGTTCTATTTAAAGTACAGAACAAACAAAAGGGTTGTTTTGGGGTTTTTTTTTTGCGTAAGCTCTGTAGGAAAATGCAGTTTTAGGCTGAATAGTTCCAGCTAAAGAAAAGCCTATACTGGAAAACTGTCCATTTAGAAACTTCAAAAACTGAGATGTGTTAATTAATTTTTTTTAATCAAAGCAATGGTTCAACACTAAATATAGCTATATTTAAATTAAAAATCTTTCTGGAGTTGCAAAGGGGAAAAAAGGCATTTAGCAGAACCCAGAATTAATTCACAAGAATTAATTCAACAATATTTCACAAAAAAATTATGTGTACATATCTATATGTATATACATTTCAAGGCATTTAGCTTGAAAGTATTTAAACACTCAAATTGTTTTGTTTGTTTTGACACCAAACTGAAAAATCGCTCACAAACAATGCAGAAGAATACAGACTTACCTGCTTATTCATTCATGCTTTTGTTTTCCAGTATCTCGGAGAACAAGTTTCTCTGCACACTGTAGCTTGGCTTGACAAACAGACCCCAAATAGTAAACTCAGCTGACTTCCTGATTTCATTACATCAAGGAGGCAGGTGGATATGAAGGAGTAATTTTGTGCCACCCAGAAAAGGTAGAACATCCTTTATATACATTATCAGCACAGTTTTCTATACAACAGCATAGTCAGAATTAGTGTGATTGATTATCTACACAAGCAGTAATGAAAACTGAACACCATTTCTCTCAGATAAGAGTAGGTGGCCTCTCTCTTAGCACCAGACCCCAGAAGATGGCCTCTTAGTACTAGACCCAATAAAAGACTTAAGTGCCTATTAGCCAGCTCCTACAGGGCCTGATATCTCTAGATACCTCAGTCATAAAATGTTAGGTGCCAAATTCCCTGTGTAATACATAAGTCGTGGCCCTCCACATTAGTGGGAGAATAGCCCAGAGCTAGCACAATGAAAAACTGAGTGTAAGTACCCAAATTTCTCATCCTCCCCATAATGTAGGTATCAGGGCTACATACCGGTGCCACCAGTTACCTCTGATGAAGAGGCTAAAGCACTCCTGCAGGTAGGCAGCCAGAATTAAACTTTAACAACAAAACTAACAGACAAACAAAAAAAACCCCACCACCGATACAATCTGTGCCTTTTATCTGCTAGGTTAATTAGCAACTTTGCTTGAAATTGTTCTCAGCTTGAATAGTTGTCTCCCCTGGGGAATGCTTGATACCCATTAGGGTGGAGGTGAGGCTGACTGAAGACGTACCTGCCTTCAGAGTTGTGCTCTGTGGGACTAGTTGATCAGACTGGAAAGAAAACATAAAAAGGATGAATGGACAGAACGCAGAACACAGTCATTGTAGTGCTCACAAGAAATGGCTTCGTGTTGCAGCGGTTAGAGATGCTTCCTGAAGTTTTGAGGCATTGGAGGGGTGGGATTGGAGATCTACCACTCTTTTTTTTTTTTTTTTTTTTTTGTCTTCCCTCCAATTGTTCAGCTCTTGACAGGTGCGCAGTGGGAAAGCTGCCTCACAGGAGCCCTTCCTCAGCCTCTTCTGAGGATCCCACGTTTGGAAGCGAGGCACATATCAGAGGTCTTGACTCAACTTCGGTGGAGGTGTCTAATGACTAGGCAATATGATTCTTACACCTCCTAAATCCATTATGCCTCTCGTGTGGAATAACTGTAGTTTCCTTCCGATTGTGAGTTTGTTCTGAGTACCCCTAATTCTCAAAGGCAGCAATGGATGTAGCAAGTCCCAGAAAGAGGACTCTCTAGCCCTCAATAAAATAACGAAGAGTACTTCTTGGTCTTCCTGACTACAACATTCATAATGAAGAGAGATTGTCCGGATTCAGAGGAGAGCATGGGAAAATCATGATCGAGGCAGAAACTGGCATTTTGTAGTGGGCAGATGAAGAGAGGAATAGCATTCTTGAGGCAAACAAAGAAATTTGGAAGAAATTCTGAAATATTTGGGAAAATCAAGTAATGGCTAAAACTGCATCCCTGAGTGTCATTAAGGAAGGCATTCAACAGCTGACTCAATAAAATCCTGGGGAAAGAACAGTCCTGTTTAGCTCAGGAGTTTGGCATGAGTCACTTAAGAAATCCCTTCCAAAGCTCTCATCTGTGATTAAGGATTTTATCCTGCTTCCACTGAAGAAGTTGGAAATCCTGCATTGCCTTCAGTTGAAACATGACTGAGCTCTAGTTAGAGTGAGATTTTGCTGCAAGATCTTACTTCAAAGAACAATTGAGACTGTTTTAAAGAAATCTGGAACGTTAGTTACACCCTTTTCTGTTCCAATCCTGCATTTAAATAAATGTGCTTAGAACACAAATTAAATGAAGCCTTCGTACTAGTTTTGAAGGAAAATGTCTTAAATAAGGGGAAGCTGAGATGAAAACATTTATAATTGGATTTGGACTCCTAGAATACAAGACAGGTACTCTACTTTGTGTTAGTACACTCAAGTTTAGCCTTGCATAAGAGTTTGCCTTTACAATTACCTACATCCTTAACTGACGTAATACTATTTGAAACTTTTTTATTCATGCTAACCAGTACCTTAGTATAATACCTACTTGTGATGTCAGGTAACGGATGCTGCATCATTCCTGACTTCAGGGAGTTTTAACAGACGAATTCCTAGACTTACATGGTAAAGCCAGGCTTTCTGTGCATGCCACTATGAAATCAGAACTATTTGCACAGAAGGTATGTTTTTACATACATGTTTTTACATACCAAAGTCCATCGAACTTTGTGAGAAAATTTTCATGTTTAATTATTCTGCCACAAAACACTGATTGCAAGGAAATTAGAAATTATTAGTCTTTTTTCATAGTAGATACATCCAAATAATATTTCCCCAATTTTTTTTTTTCTTTAAATGGACTATAAAGAATTTTTCAAAAGATACATTACAAAAGCATGATTTCAGTTTGGAAGGAGGAGTAGTGAAAAGGAGAACACATTTTACACCTATTTAAAAATGAATTCTTTCTATTAGAAAATAATCTGGGCTCCTGAATTCTATCGTGAAAGAAATGTTATATAATGATTTAAAGCAGAAAGTGCATTCCATAAATGATACACCTACTAAAATATTAAATACCCTCTTCCCAGATTAATTCACTGGGGGTTTTATACAGGGTCTTTGGCACATTTATTATTCCTGAAGCAAGAATACAATCTGGCACATTTATTATTCCTGAAGCAAGAATACAATCCCATCACTTATATTGACTCTTGCAATATAGTCCAGTGATAGCAATCGTCTTTGTCTGAACCTTCCATAGAGCATCTGAGAATATTCTGAATCAACCCATCATTATGGATCCTGTCCACATTTTGTTCAAATTTAATACATTATAGAATTTCCTTGAGAGCTACAAGGACCTCAAAGCCCCACTGGTGCCCTGAGAATACTGATTGTTAGAATCTTCTCTAATGTAATTTCTCCAATATGTGTATGCTGTTGGATACTCTCACAGTTTCCTTGTTCTTTCATGATCATTTCATTACTTGTGTGGCTCTGTACATTATCCGGACCTGGACTCGTCAGAGGATAAGATCTACAGCTGGCAGAAGAAAACCCAAAAGGCAAACTTGAATTCCAGTTGTAAATCTCAGTCAGTGTTGATCTTTATTTCTCTACAGCTACTGTGATCATATTTTAAAAATATTCCTTTTCTGCAAATGGATTTATTTATACTCAAGAGCTGTCTTGCAGGGCTAGGATCTAAATGTTTGCATTTGTTTCCATTCCAGAAAATTCCTACAGAGGCAGTTTGGGACTACAGCTGAAGATAACATATCTTCTCAGAATACAGACTAAGAACAGCCCTCTACTCCTAGTCTAAACTTGACACTACAGGCTGAAATAACTTGCCCTTGAACAAGTCAATGCAATTGCATTACTATAATAGAGAACATTCATTTTCAGTTTTAAAACTATCACACAGAATTCAGTTCAAAGTATATGCTATGTTAGCCAATACAACACATATACTAGGAATCTCAACATGTTGTAGGACACAGTAGTCCACCTGGCTGTACAATAGAGATTGTAAAGGCAATGTCAGCCAGTCTCCACTGATCTCCCTTGAGCAGTTCCGTGTTGTCATTCTGAAAGTTATGATGTATACAAGCCATGGAAACAGTTAAACTTCAAAGGCTAAAAAATAAATCAGAAGAACCACCCTGAATAGCAGGATTTAAACTCTTATTTTTAAAATGACGTTCATGTTTTTAGCTCTTCATTCACTATTTTTGAGCTCTCAGTTAAAAACAGTGCTATTTCCTTAAAGTCGTCCTTTGTATGCAGCAAGACTGTTACTTGTACAAATAAGCATGATGCTCGTTGTTGCCAGTATAACAGAAACAAGGCTAGTAGAAAAAAAGATTACTGTCCTACATAATTTTGGAAGACACAGTGTGAGGGTCTAAGTAAAACTATCCAGAAAAAGGCGGTTTAGTAGGACAGATGCTGTAAACGGGCAGGTGTTAGAGACCAGGAAATGCAGCACGACAAGAAGTTGGGCAACAGCAGAAGAATTGTGTGGGAAAGACAATGAGGGACATATAGGGAAATTGGGTAAGCGGACAGAGAGAATGCAGAAAGACAGAAAAGGGAAATGAAAGAGGAGACGATGGGATGGGTGAACAGGTTGTAACGGCACGTTCATCTAACCAAACACTTCTTTCTCCTGACTATTCGAAACCTATTCCGCCTTGTGACCTGATACTGATTCTAGCAAACTGTGTTGCCAAATATTCCTGTTCTTGCCTAGTCTTTCTGCCAGTGTCCTTGCACAGGCATGCGATGGTGGACATCTGCAAAATATTTCTGTTACCTGAGCTGGTTAAGGCTGTGTAATACCTGGTAACGGAAATGCAACAGAGGCTGTAGTTTAAAACATTGAGTGATAGAACAAAAATGGTAAAGGAAAAACGAAAAGTTTTCTCTTCCAGAGAATGAGAAGGAAACATCAAGTCTTGTCCAAGCATCAAATGAAGTTGAATTTTTAATGTATCTGAAATTGAATTTGAAAATGAAGTATGTGGTTCTTCTAGAGGAAATTTAATAAAAATAAGATGAAAACCCTGACTGTTTTAACTAATTAATGGTTTCCTGGGTTCTGACTCATGATTTTGGACATCTGGGGCTGACCACTGTAGAAGTCATATTTCACAGTAGCACTTGCTTCCCTTTTCCCATACACGCTTTCCCCCAAAATTTTGAAGAATTCTGTCTTTTACTACAGCTAGATTTATTATCTGATTTAGTGCACAAATGCTGTATAACTTAAGAAAGTGGCCTTGGGATTTTCTATTGCTTATCTAAATCCTTTATTTAAAGAATTTAAAGAAACCAACCGTAGATACCAAACCAAACAATAGATACAAAACAAGCATAAATGCATATGCATACTAAACAAGCAACACAGCTGTTGTAGCATCAGTCCAGGAAGCTACAAACTTGCCATACGTGTGTGCTAGAAATCTGCAGTTCAGAGAGTCTCTGTTATGGGAAAATGTGACAATAATGGAGACATCCTATTTCTCTCTCTAGGCATTTATGATCACTTTTATCACCATGGCATCTGATTACTGGACAAAACTTAAACTTTAACATCATATTTTTCAGATGCCTATCAGCTATTTCCTGTAATTTAATTTCTTTCTTCTCTTTCATGAGTAAGTATATCTATCTAGATGTTTAGATGTCTTCCATCAATATTTAAGCTGCGTATTCTTAGCATTTTATGAATGTGTTCATAATTAGTAACTGCAAAGCTGTTTATCATATCCATGGGATTTAAAGCACATAGGACATAAAAGAAGCGTGGAAATTAAATTTGAAACCAAATTCAAGTCTCTGAGGGTGGAAATAATCTCAGTAATGTTATCTAGCTAAATATTAGTCACCTCTCCTGAAGTAATCATGCAAGCTCCTACTAAAGCCAACAGAAAGAAGCGCACCTTCCAGAGGACAATTGCAGTACATTTTCCTCTCTGTTAACTGTAAATGGAGCCAAAATGTCTGTCTTAGATAACAGTCCTTAATTGTAGATAATCAAATCAATTAATCCCAGTCTTAATCTTCCTTTCCTTCTTCCTGCTTTTATTTTGCCATGTTTATACAGTCTCAGAAATACAGTCTTCTACAGAAAGCAGAATGTGCCTCAGGATACTGCGTCAGAGTTTTGGCCCCATGAGTGAAGGGTGTAAAATCACCAGAAGCACAGCTGATTTTCGTATGCTCCGTACAGCACATTAGTTATGTAGACATCCCCCCTTCTCTACATATCTATTGCAAATGCGGTGGTTGAGCAACTCAGTTAATAACTATACCAGAATGATGCCAGCAACTGGGTCACAAAAATAGGAGTACAGTTAAGCATATGTCAAACCAACATCTGTATTCTAATGAAATGACCATTTTGGAAGAATATTTTATGGTCATCCATGAAGTGTTGGGTGAGGTGTACCTCTGTGAAGGTGGAAACACTGAGAAAGTGGTGTCCTAGCTTTAACAGAGTTAATTTTTCTTCAAATCAGTAATTGTGTAGCATCAGATACTTAAAAGTACCTGAATCTCTTTGGTTTTGTTTTTTCTTTTTACTCTCCAGGCCTTGTAATGGGATTAATTATACGATACGCAACAAAAGCATCAGATGTTGAAAGTGGAACTGTTTATGAATGTGAAAAGCTGACATCTGGGCCATCCACTCTACTTATTAATATAACTAATCAGGTCTATGAATATCAGTACAAAAGAGAGATCAGCCACCACAATGTCAATGGTCACCAGGGCAATGCAATGCTTCAGAAGGTAAAACCTATCTTATTTTTGTTCTAAACTGTGTAAGATATTTCTTTTATTTACACCCTTGAGAAAGGAAAACAAGTTTCAAGCTAAAATGTGACACAGAGAGAGGCTATTCTGAATTCAGGGTGAGAAGGGTAAGCGAGGAAGGAGAACAGGAAAGGAAATAAGGTGCGGTAGAAAGCTGACCATCATTTAGCATACAGCTGGCTGTATGCTTGCAGAAGAGCTGCCTGAACCCTTAGATGCCAGTCGCACCTCCTGCAGACACTGAGTTCACTTGCAGGTGCAGCTGTTACCTTGGATTCATCGCCACCAAAACTTCATAAACCCCACTCATATCTTTATTTGTCCTCTGTCTGAAAAGTGACTTGCTCTGGCAGCATAATGCAAGGGAGGTTTTACCCCTGTATACAGCAGAGGTAACTACAAACTCTAAACATTTTACAAAATATAAACTTGTAAATATGTAAACTTCCACAGATAAGGGTTTGGGTTTTTTTTATAACGCTTAAATGCATTACAGAGTTCTCATACATTCATTCACTGCTGCAGTGGTCCTCAGCGGGGATTTCACTGGCTCTCCCCAAGCTTGGGCAGTCAGCATTGTGGCAATTGAGGTTGGATGCAAAAAGGGAAGTGTGGGAGGAAGTTTACAGTCTTTTACAATGTCATGGCCTTTTCTGTTTTCCAGTATATAACAATTAAAATACTTTATTTTGTTAGCATGTTCTTTCCCCCTCCCCTTGCAATATTGACTTCTTGTAACGTTCACTTTCTTAAAAAATGACAGCAATTTAAAGAACTCATGAGTGCAGAGGGACTTTTTAAAACCTAGATTTTATGCTCAAAGACATCACATATTCACATGAAGCTTCTAAGTCCTTACCAGTGTTTTTTTACAATATTGCAATATATTATTTTGCTTTTTTCCAAGTATTA
Source organism: Pygoscelis adeliae (assembly GCF_000699105.1). Classification (NCBI taxonomy): domain Eukaryota; kingdom Metazoa; phylum Chordata; class Aves; order Sphenisciformes; family Spheniscidae; genus Pygoscelis; species Pygoscelis adeliae. The sequence continues at coordinate 6,966,280 of NW_008824932.1, read as the reverse complement.
CTGCTTATCTAGCACAGTAATACATGTTCCTGTGTACTATAGTGGTTATCATTGTAAAAACCTTTAAGTTATGCTTGGAATGTACACTGGGGAACTCAGCAGAATTAGGATTTTACCATCTGCTCAAATTCCTTGCTGATGCAGCACCATTGTGTGCCTGTCTGTCGTCACTGCCAGACTCTTGCCATTCTCAGAAAGAACTAGACTGTCAAGGACTATTAGGGCTGTGGTGGGTGGAGACAGGAAAATACTGTGGCAGTCAGACTAGTCAGATTTTGCTGAATCTTCATCCTTTTTCCTGCTAGCTGGTTGCAAGAGGTTTGTCTTAGTCAAAGTGTGTGTTTAGTTTCCGAGGCATATGTACTAATCCATTGCATTTGAACATCTTCATCAAACCTGGTATACTGCAGCTGACTTGGGTTATGAGGAAGGAGGAGCACTAACTCGCACAGAAGTTTCTGTTGCCCTTGCAAGGGGAATGCCCAATCTTCCTTCCATAGTCTCACTTTGCTGGAAGATTCTTAAAAGTCTCAACTGTGAGTTGTGGGTTTCTTTATATTACTGGAGAGGCCTCAGCCTGCCTGGATTTTCACTCCTTTTTCCTTTAAAATTATCTGGCAAATGCCCTCTTAAAAAGAAAATAAATAAAAAAGGAAAGAGGGAGGAGTTCACCAGTATTTAGGAGACAATAACAATGCCTGGCAGCCTTCCTCACTGGCAAAAGCACGAATGTAAAAAACAGAAAACACGATCACACCATGCTCTGGTTTTTGTACAACGGTAATTCCCTTTTGACCTCGGTATAAGAGTTTACTAAGTGCGTTTATCAGAAAGAATAGACTGTGCCATGACTTACAAACGCGTATCCTTTAGAACATGGTTTTGAATAATAAAACACGCAGTCAGGATTTCTGATGCCTATAGAAAAAATATTTTAATATATTTGCTGAGTTAATTCCAAAATTAACATTTGAGGCTGCTAGTTCATAAGTGAAGAAAATCCTTTTTCTATCAGGTTTTCAATGAAATTACCAGCATAGCTAAGTTGCCGGCACATTATTTGCCAGCTAGTTTTTTTCAACTTTATAATTCAAAGTAAGCAGAATGGAAAAAAAGGCTGAGCTCTCACTTCCTGTTTATCAAATCGAGCTATCTGTTAGTAAGAAGACAGAAGTAATTTTGTAGGCAGGTCTTACTCTTTTGAAGCTAAATAATTCACCTAGAATACTGCAGCCTTAAAATATCACTTTATCTGAACAAAGGAGCTGCAAACCATTGCATTAATTACATCCTGTCTCTTTTAAAAGTATTGGTATAATATAGCCCGCTGACAGAACAGTAAACAGTACACAGGCTTATTAAAATATTTTTTCTCCAGCAATGCTGTGGTTTCTGTTTTATTGAAAGCTACTTGTAATGAAGTGCAGTGGCTGAATATTGTCCCTGGTCTCTCTCCGTGCCTGAAGTTGAAGGCGAATATGAACAGTGTACCGACAACAGCTGCAATAAGAACTTCTTGCCTTGCCTAACATCATCCTCATTCTAGCATTACTTTAAAAAATTTAGTGGGTATTTTATAAACTGTTTCTGGCTGTTGTAGAAACAAAAAATGTATGTTTCACACGAACAGGGCTGACCTTACACATGCATTTGAGTGTAACAAACTGCATAACAGAGGACAAAGTGGTGTCTGCTGCTGTGCCAGCCAGTGGCTTGGAACAGGAACCACCAAGACACTAACCCCGCAGCATACCTTCAGTTCTGAAAGCAAAGAGCACCTTAGCTATGTCTTTGCAGAAAATCCAGTTGTCTTTGCAGAATGGCTGAACCTAGTCCTTAGCTTATTGAGGATATAAGGAAACCCCTTTGCCTCAGTGTCTGTGCCTCTCAGATTTCGTAACACGGTGATATGTTGCATCTTCAGTAACGCAGAGATAGGTAACTATCACCAGAAGCAAACTGGAGTTTCATTGCCATGACAATATAACTTACGATGTCAGCACATATGAGGATGTTGCCGGTAAATTAGTTGAGCTGCTAATATTCAGGCCATCACAAAACCCTCAAATCAAAATCTGGAAGAAAAGACTTTATGCCATTTGTGAATTTCATGTCTGTGTAGGCAGTCCTTTTGCCATAAAGGACAATTTGTACTTTGCTAAACTTACATTTTGTTAGGAATTAGAAATTGCTAGTTACTGTGGAGAGTCTAGAGCTTGTTTTGTTGCAGTCAGGCCAAAACTGATTGACCGGATTGGACAGATTATATTTTACGAGACATGTTACAAAGGAAATGATGCTAGAGAAGCAATCAGCAGATTTACTGAGAAACTTCAGGGCAGTAGAAACCTGTGCTGGCAGGTTAGCAGAACTGATTATACAATTACAGTTTAATGAGTTATGTTGCATCTGAGCTACATTACCTAGCCACGTGAATGTTCCTTGCCTGCTGAAAGTGTGAGGTAAAATATATTTTTGATCACTTTTAGGTTAACTCAAGTGAATAATGAAGGTGATCAAAGTGTGCACAGTTTTCACGTGCAGTAGTTCAAGAAGGCACATATTAGCCAGCAGTTCATTAAGCAACATTAGCAAGCTCTGTCTGTGCCTAAACAGATATGCTTCAAAGGAAACATCGCGTTGGCTTTGGTAGTGCAGGTCTTCTCTTTTATCACCACTCTGTTTGTGGGGAATTGAGGCGCAACACTGATGATGTGTCTGTCCTGAAACTGAACAGGTAGTCCGTGTCTGAACCGGGAGTTAAGCCACGGGACTGTCAGGTTGGATGTCTGGTAGTGCAGATACGTACTATCACAGGTAACACTGCCTGTATGTGTTCCCTGTAAAATAGTGCATGACTGATTTCCTTCTTTAAGGAATACTTTTCAAGTAGTATTCTACATATAAAAGCAGTAAGGAACTACACACTAATACTTGTAAGAAAACAACTCAGAATAACATTCTGGCCTGCAGACATTGAAGCTGATCCTGAGATTAATCCTGATAAGAAGTTACAATTAAAACCTATCCTATCAAATTAAATGCTACTTGATTTGTCCTTACCCCCTCTTTTGTCCTTTCTGGCAGATGACATTCGATCCTTCCATCTTCTTCAATATTTTGCTGCCACCCATTATATTTCATGCGGGATATAGTTTAAAGAAGGTATGTGTCTTTTTCTTACATTACAAAAGTGACTGAATGCGATTGCTACTTTGTAGATCCAACAGGCCAGTGACAGAGAAAAGAGTCAGTTAACAATTATATTGCATGGGAAGAACTTCACAGGAATGGAAGAAAACGAAAGATGCGTGGACCTCATCCTGCTCCCTTCCTGCATCTGTGCAAAGATT